>NC_037354.1:21569287-21872318 GCF_002263795.3 Bos taurus
GGTAAAAGTTATCCAAGGACAACTGAAATTCACAAATAACTCGACAGTTACTTTAAATACAGTTACTTCAATCCTCGCCCTCGTCAAAGCTGTGCGTGTATTCTTGTCGCCATCCCACGACTGAAGCCCACCAGGCTCCTCGGTCCATGGGATTTCCCAAGCAAGATTCTGGAGTGAAATGCCATTTCCTCCTCCAGAGAATCTTCCCGACCCAGGGATCGAACCGAGCCTCCTCTGGCTCCTGCACTGACAGGCGAATTCTTTACCACTGAGCCACCAGAGAAGCCCCTCATCAGTTATTACAGGGCTAGGACTGAAGTCAGGTGATCTGAATTTCACAAACAAATGTGTGCAACCTAAATAATGTGAGGTTACTGGCACAATTATACCGTTAATTTAACCTAAGGAAAAATATACAGCTTTACAAAGGTTTAATAAAACACAGAATAACTTTAAACAGTCTCAATATGCTCTGTTGCCTCCTAAATGGATAACGAAGGGCGCGGGATAATGAACACAAGGAACAAACCGATGCAGCTTCAAATATTCCTAAACGGTATTTTCACATCCAACACACCCCTTTTTACTGACTCAGGGGCCCCGAAGCTTAGCCTTCAACTAAGGGTCAAAAGCGCGCCGTGACCTAAGAGCGAGGGGCTTGGCGTTGTTTTCTGAGGAAGGACATGGCAACCCCACTTTTGAAACTGTGGGGCTCAAAGGACATGCGCAAAGGCCTGCCCGCCGACTCCGCCAGCACCCCCAAAAACAGCCATCGCCCACGCCCGGCGGCCCATCTGCCTAGCAACGCGGCTCGCCCGCTCGGACCCGCCCCGGCCCTCCCAGGAATGCCCACGGGATTCGTCCTACCTCCTTTTTCTTCTGTCCTCCGCCGAGCTGGATACACAGGAGCAGCAGGAGGAGGAGGAAGGGGAAGCTCCCGGTGGGGAGATACCGCGGCCGCCGCCCCGCCTGCCTCCGGCGTGAAGGAGCGCCCCTGGCACCCATCGCCGCAGGGCAGTGTCTCCTCCACGCGCGGTAACCGTGCGCGCCCAGCTCCTACCGGCGCCCTATACCTGCCAGGCCAGCCTCCGGGAGCCCCCTGCCCGTGCCCCCGTGGATGCCTACGGCCTCGCCGGGGAGCGAGGAACCAACGGAGGACGCTGAAGAGAAAACTGACGGCGCATCCGGTTCACCGGGAGAGGAGACCTGGAAAGACCCGGGATGGGGCAGGAAGTGGGCGTGGCCAGGGAGCGGGGGCCTCGGCGAGCCGCGCTGCGCGGCGCACGCAGCCCGCGATCTGTGGGAGACCCGCGCGGCAGCGGAGGGCGTGGTCCTCTTTGCCGGCTCGCCGATCGGAACCCTAGGCTGACCTGCCGCTGAAACCAGCACCTGCTCCCAGGGATATTGAAGGATCTTGTTTATCCAACGCTCTACCTGGAACCAGAGACATACATAATAAAATTGCCTTCTTCGGTGATAGAGAAGATCTCTGAGGAATTAGTAAGGATCTGGTCCTTCTAGCTCATGGCAACTCTCTGATCTTCTTGGGACGTTTTTACTCAAAAATAGTTCAGAGAATTGAATGATATTGTGATCAGAGTATTCTATAACAGTATCTTTTCCTACTTGTTGTGAACATAGTTTCTTAGCATGTAACATGAACAAAAATTTAAAGTAAGAATAAGTGATGCTGCATATTATCTCCTTCTAGCAATGATTATTTATCCACAGGTACATAAACTAATTTTTAAATGCTTTATCTTTACAAGGAATGTTTTCTCGATACAGTTTTGCTTTTCGTGTTTATTAGTTTTCTCAAATTCATCATACATGTTATTTTGATAAATTGGGTACTACTAATAATAACCAACGATAACAGTACAAAACATAAATTTTAATATAGCCTTATGGTCACAGAAGTTTGTTTAAATCAAATTTCGATTTATACAACTCTTTTTGCAGAGAAGAATGACTTTCCACCATAAAAAAAAAAATCAATAAAAGACTTCCAAGCATAAAAAAGGTATATCAGGATAAAATTCTATCAGATTATACTGCCTGTGGGAGAGCAAATGGATTTAACCACCTTGAAGAACTGTTTGGCAGTATCTGCTAAAGCTAAATACACCTAACCAAGATCCCAGAGTTCCACATAAGCATATATTCACTGAGTGACGTGTAAAAATTTGGATAGCTGCTTTATTCAAAAAAGGCCCAAGCTGCAAAGAGACCAAATATCCATCAACAGTAAAATAGAGAAATAATTTCTGATACAGTAACTTTGGCTACCTCATCAGAAGAGCTGACTCACTGGAAAAGACTCTGATGCTGGGAGGGATTGGGGGCAGGAGGAGAAGGGGACGACAGAGGATGAGATGGCTGGATGGCATCACCGACTCAATGGATGTGAGTTTGAGTGAACTCCGGGAGTTCGTGATGGACAGGGAGGCCTGGCATGCTGTGGTTCATGGGGTCACAAAGAGTCGGACATGACTGAGCAACTGATCTGATCTGATCTGAACACCGTATAACAGTAGAAACAAACTAATGACATTTATGCATATTAATATATGGAATGAATTTTACAACATAAAGATCCACACACAAAAGTAATATATTAGGGTTTGTAAAAATAAAGATCAAGATCAACCAAATGCGAATAGGCAAAGGCTGCTTATTCAGTGCTTGCAACATCAAGTGACTCAACTGACATCACTTGAGCTTGTGCACAGACTCAAAGGCAGGCAGAAGAGTAGGAAACAGCAGTGGAAAGAGAGGAAGGCTTCAGGTGTGCTATGATTGGAGGCTGTAGGTGGGCTAACTAGAAAGGGGAACTCCTTATGTGACTGCTTAGAGTTGACTCATTGGAGAAGACTCTGATGCTGGGAGGAATTGGGGGCAGGAGGAGAAGGGGACAACAGAGGATGAGATGGCTGGATGGCATCTCTGACTCGATGGATGTGAGTCTCAGTGAACTCCGGGAGTTGGTGATGGACAGGGAGGCCTGGCATGCTGCGATTCATGGGGTCGCGAAGAGTCGGACACGACTGAGCGACTGATCTGATCTGATCTGATCTGATCTGAGGGATGCATATTTGGCTTCCTGTAGTTAGTCTTAAGTTGGAGGCATGGCCAAAAATTAGGGAGACTGTCAGTTATTAATCAAGTACTGGCCATTTGGGATCAATTGTTAGAGAAGTCATGGTTTGTTCTTGAAAAGTGAAAGTTGCTCAGTCATGTCCAACTCTTTGCGATGCCATGGACTGTACGGTCCATGGAATTCTCCAGGCCAGAATACTGGAGTGGGTAGCCTTTCCTTTCTCCAGGGGATCTTCCCAGCCCAGGCATCTAACTCAGGTCTCCCGCATTGCAGGTGAATTCTTTACCAGCTGAGCCACAAGGGAAGGTCATTAACAAACAATAAAGTGTTAACTTCCCTGGTGGTCCAGAGGCTAACACTCTGTGCTCCCAATGCAGGGGGCTTGGGGCTTGGGGCTTGCGTTTGATCCCTGGTCAGGGAACAAGATCCCACATGCAACAACTAAAACCTGGACAGCCAAATAAATAAATATACATTTTAAAAAGAGGTGGTCCAGAGGCTAACACTCTGTGCTCCCAATGCAGGGGGCTTCAAGCTTCAGTTTGACCACTGGTCAGGGAACTAGATCCCACATGCTGCAACTAAAATCCTGGACACTGCCACTAAAACCTGGACAGAAAATACAGAAATATGCATTTGAAAAAGAGATCTAATAGTTCAGTTACTCAGTCATGTCCGACTCTTTGCGACCCCATGGAATGCAGCACACCAGGCTTCCTAGTCCTCACCAACTCCTGAAGCTTGCTCAAAGTCATGTCCATCAAGTCCATGATGCCATCGAACCAGCTCTGTTGTCCCCTTCTCTTCTCACCTTCAGTCTTTCCCAGCGTCAGGGACTTTTCCAGTGAGTCAGTTCTTCGCATCAGGTGGCCAAAGTATTGGAGTTTCAGCTTCAACATCAGACCTTCCAATGAATATTCAGGACTGATTTCCTTTAGGATGGACTGGTTGGATCTCCTTGCAGTCCAAGGGACTCTCAGGAGTCTTCTCCAACACCACAATTCAAAAGCATCAATTCTTCAGCACTCAACTTTCTTTATGATCCAACTCTCAAATCCATACATAACTACTGGAAAACCATAGCTTTGACTAGACGGACCTTTGTTGGCAAAGTAGTGTCTCTGCTTTTTAATATGCTGTCTAGATTGGTCATACCTTTTCTTCCAAGAAGCAAGCGTCTTTTAATTTCATGGCTGCAGTCAACCATCTGCAGTGATTTTGGAGCCCAAGAAAATAAAGTCTCTCACTGTTTCCATTGTTTTTCCATCTATCTGCCATGAAGTGATGGGACCGGAGGCCATGATCTTCATTTTTTGAATGTTGAGCTTTAAGTCAGCTTTTTCAACTCTCCTCTTTCACTTCCATCAAGAGGCTCTTTAGTTCCTCTTTGCTTTCTGCCATAAGGGTGGTGTCATCTGCTTATCTGACGTTATTGATATTTCTCCAGGTAATCTTGATTTCAGCTTGTGCTTCAACCAGGCTGGCATTTTGCATGATATACTCTGCATGTAAGCTAAATAAGCAGGGTGATAATATACAGCCTTGACGTACTCCTTTCCCAATTTTGAAGCAGTCTGTTATTTCATGTCCAGTTCTAATTGTTGCTTCCTGACCTGCATACAGATTTCTCAGGAGGCATGTCAGGTGGTCTGGTATTCCCATCTCTTTAAGAATTTTCCACAGTATGTTGTGATCCACACAGTCAAAGACATTGGTGTAGTCAATAAAGCAGGAATAGATGTTTTTCTGGAACTCTCTTGCTTTTTTGATGATCCAACGGATGTTGGCAATTTGATCTCTGGTTCCTCTGCCTTTTCTAAATCCAGCTTGAACATCTGGAATTTCATGGTTCATATACTGTTGAAGCCTGGCTTGGAGAATTTTGAGCACTACTTTGCTAGCATGTGAGAGAGTGGAATTGTGTGGTAGTTTGAACATTCTGTGGTGTTGCCTTTCTTTGGGATTGGAATGAAAACTTAACTTTTTCAGTCCTGTGGCCACTGCTGAGTCTTCCAAATTTGCTGGCATATTGAGTGCAAGACTTTAACAGCATCACCTTTTAGGATTTGAAATAGCTCAACTGGAATTCCATCACCTCCACTAGCTTTGCTCCTAATGACGCTTCCTAAGACCCACTTGAGTTTGCATTCCAGGATGTCTGACTTTGGTGAGTGATCACACCACTGTGGTTCTCTGGGGTCATTAAGATCTCTTTTGTTAGTTCTTCTGTGTATTGTTGCCACCTCTTCTTAATATCTTCTGCTCTATTAGGTCCATACTATTTCTGATCTTTTTGTGCCCATCTTTGCATGAAATGTTCCCTTGGTATCACTAATTTTCTTGAAGAGACCTCTAGTCTTTCCCATTCTATTGTTTTCCTCTAATCCTTTGTATTGTGAGGAAGGCTTTCTTATTTCTCCATGCTATTCTTTGGAACTCTGCATTCAAATGGGTATATCTTTCCTTTTCTTCTTTGCCTCTAGCTTCTCTTCTTCTCTCAGCTATTTGTAAGGTTGTCTCCTCAGACAACCATTTGTCATCTTGCATTTCTTTTTCTTAGGCATGGTCTTGATCACTGCCTCCTGTACAATGTCATGAACCTCCGTCCATAGTTCTTCAGGTACTGTCTATCAAATCTAATCCCTTGACTCTATTTGTCACTTCCACTGTAAAAGTGTAAGGGATTTGATTTAGGTCATACCTGAATGGCCTCATGGTTTTCCCTACTTTCTTCAATTTAAGTCTGAATTTGGCAATAAGGAGTTCATGATCTCAGCCACAGTCAGCTCCTGGTCTTGTTTTTTCTGACTGTATAGAGCTTCTCCATGCTGCTGCTGCTGCTGCTAAGTCACTTCAGTCGTGTCCGACTCTGTGTGACCTCATAGACGGCAGTCCACCAGGCCCTGCCGTCCCTGGGATTCTCCAGGCAAGAACACTGGAGTGGGTTGCCATTTCCTCCTCCAATGCATGAAAGTGAAAAGTGAAAGTGAAGTCGTTCAGTCATGTCCAACTCTTAGCGACCCCATGGACTGCAGCCTACCAGGCTCCTCTGTCCATGGGATTTTCCAGGCAAGAGTACTGGAGTGGGGTTCCATTGCCTTCTCCCAGAGTTTCTCTATATTTGGCTGCAAAGAATATAATCAATCTGATTTCAGTATTCACCATCTAGTGATATCCATGTGTAGAGTCTTCTCTTGTGTTGTTGGAAGAAGGTGTTTGCTATGACCAGTGCATTCTCTTGGCAAAATTCTGTTAGCCTTAGCCCTGCTTCGTTTTGTACTCCAAAGGCCAAATTTGCCTGTTACTCCAGATATCTCTTGTCTTCCTACTTTTGCATTCTAGTCCCCTATAATGAAAAGGACATCTTTTGGGGATGTTAACTCTAGAAGGTCTTGTAAATTCATAGAATCGTTCAGCTTGAGCTTCTTCAGCATTACTGGTTGGGGCATAGATTTGGATTACTGTGATAAGCTTCCATAAGCCTCTTATCCATATCCCTCAGAGGGCAGACAGAATGAAAACCACAATCACAGAAAACTAATCAAACTATCACCTTGTCTAACTCAATAAAACTATGAGCCATGCCAGATAGGGCCATCCAAGACGGACAGGTCCTTGTGGAAAATTCTGACAAATGTAGTCCACTAGAAAAGGGAACGGCAAACCACTTCAGTATTCTTGCCATGAGAACCCCATGAGTAGTATGAAGAGGCAAAAAAAGATATGACACTGAAAGGTCTGACATTTAGCAACTGTTAAGTATACAACACAACAGTTATTAGAGCTAAGCAGTCTAGTCCAACTTAAAGCAACCTGCTTTAATGGGTTATGATAGACAAGGGGTTGGTTTCCTGAGCAAGCTGCTGCAGGTTGTGGATCCAACCTCTGTTTTTATATATGATCTGGCCATTGTTGGTTATTATATTTATTATCCCAGATTAGAAGTCAGGATAGTGAAAGAGGTCCCAAGAGAAAACTCTGCAATGCTAAAAATATTCTACGACCTATTTCTTCATCTGAATGCTGGTTTTTACATGAATGCATGCTCTTCATAAAAATCTATTGAGCCAGAAACTTATGATGTATTTATGTGTATTATATCTCAATACAAAAGCTACTTTTTAATAAAGAATTTTATGAAAAGCATATATTTAAAGTCCCTTGGAGGCAACAAGCTGAAAATACAAGTTCAGAATCATAAAAATGTAATATAAAGTATTCAACTATTAAAAAGAAGAGCTCCTTTTTGTTAATTTTTAATGGATAATGATGACCATCATTTCTATACTTCAAAAATATTTAAAAGAATGCTGTGACTTTTATTATTTAGATGTCAGTATTTAAAACTTGTGGGAAATGGTTTCTTTGCAACTATGTAAACTTAGGATGAAATGTTTAGATATTTCCTTTAAAATGGACAAAAGGATATCTAGTCTTCCATATTTAGAGAGATGTTATCAAAGCATTTTTGAAGACTAAATTCTGGACATTCCTGCCTCTGTCACTATTGCATCCTTTTGCAATAATAACATTGTCTATATTCCTTGCCCTTCAAAATCTTGCCCATCTTTCAGTGAACAACTCAGATATCACCCCTTCGTGATTCCTGATTCCTAGCCAGCAGTAGTCAGTGTCTCCTTTTGCTTCCATAGATATTTGTAAGTTGCTTATATAAAAACACATATTTAGCATTTGATATAGTTGTCAAAAAATACAAGATATACATTAATAGTAATTATGTCATAATTAACTAAGGATAAAAAAATTATAGTCTTGTCAAACACACTAAAATAAAGTTATGATTACTGGGATCTTAACTGTTCTTTCAAAATAAGCAATCTTTTAAAAAATGATTTGAAAAGACAAAAAAAACTGTGATGAAAATGAACTGTTAATCTAGGCATAAAATAACAGGTGATTTTACAAAAAAGTTTAAAGTTATAATTTAACTCTTCTGTACATTATTCTGGAAGAAATATATATATGGTAAATGATTTACTAACATATCTTCCTTATATATGTACTTAAGGTATAAAATGCATAAATCTGTAAATTCAAACTTTTAACTGTAGGTTTAAAATATAATCTATCAGTATATTAAATAAAACAATGTATATATCATATAAATGTACTATATTGAAAAACTATGATAACTTTCCTAATAAACAAAAAATTGCATGCATTATTTTTGTATACTTATTTGTCTAACTGTATAATCAGAGTGCCTAGAATAGTCAACCATTTAAATACCTCTTCAACTAAAGTAGCTACTTTTCTTTCCTCCAGACACAAGAGAAAACTAGAAGATGGAAAAGTAAGAAGCGTTTAGATATCTTTTCTTCAAAAGCACTTATTTCTTAAGGTACTAGTTTTATAGTAAAGCAGCAAAAACCACCTATGCATGCATGCACACATACATATATATAATTCACAGATATTTGCATATTTGGCCGATCTCAGCTATTCTAAGAAGTAAGGGTAAATTAAAATTATGTTTACTGATTGTGATATTGTGATTTATAAGAAATATATATTAGGCCTTCATCCTGTAAATGGCACAGAGTTCCTAAAACTCTTGGAACTACCTAAATGATGAGAGTGAGAGAAGTGTCTTTTGTATTAATAAGATTGATAAGGTGAGATCTGGAAAGCACCTAAGAATGGGGCTAGTTGCCAGGAGAGGCCACGAGGTGATTGAAGAAACTTTGTTGAAACTTTCAGTCTCTCCATCTGACCTCTGGCAGGGGAGGAGAGAAAGGGACTGGAGGGTATATCAATCCCAGATGACAGTAATTTAAACAACCATACCTACCTAATAAAAGCCAGAGTTCAGCGAGCTTCTGGGTTGGTGAACACATGGAGATTTGGGGAAAATGATGCACTTGGAGATGACATGGGAGCTCTACTCGCCTTAGCTCATCCTTGTCCCTATGCATCTCCTCCATGTGACTGTTCCCAACTTACATCCTTTTCTAATAAACCTAATACGTAAAATGCTTAATAAGTAGTAAGATTGCCAGGAGAAATATCAATAACTTCAGATATGCAGATGACACCACCCTTATGGCAGAAAGTGAAGAGGAGCTAAAAAGCCTCTTGATGAAAGTGAAAGAGGAGAGTGAAAACGTTGGCTTAAAGCTCAACATTCAGAAAAATAAGACCATGGCATCTGGTCCCATCACTTCATGGGAAATAGATGGGGAAACAGTGGAAATAGTGATAGACTTTATTGTTTTGGGCTCCAAAATCACTGCAGATAGCGATTGCAGCCATGAAATTGAAAGACACTTACTCCTTCGAAGGAAAGTTATGACCAACCTAGATAGCATATGCAAAAGCAGAGACATTACTTTGTCAACAAAGGTCCATCTAGTCAAGGCTATGGTTTTTCCAGTAGTCATGTATGGATGTGAGAGTTGGACTGTGAAGAAAGCTGAGCACCAAAGAATTGATGCTTTTGAACTGTGATGTTGGAGAAGACTCTTGAGAGTCCCTTGGACTGCAAGGAGATCCAACCAGTCCATCCTAAAGGAGACCAGTCCTGCGTGTTCTTTGGAAAGAATGATGCTGAGGCTGAAACTCCAATACTTTGGCCACCTCATGCAAAGAGTTGACTTATTGGAAAAGACTCTGATGCTGGGAGGGATTAGGGGCAGGAGGAGAAGGGGACGACAGAGGATGAGATGGCTGGATGGCATCACCAACTCAATGCATGTGAGTTTGAGTGAACTCCGGGAGTTGGTGACAGACAGGGAGGCCTGGCGTGCTGTGATTCGTGGGGTCGCAAAGAGTCGAACACGACTGGACGACTGAGCTGAACCGAATGCTTAATAGTCTATTAAGATAAATGCTTCCCTGATTCTATGAGACACTCTAGCAAATCAACAGAATTAAGATCATTGGAACTTACAATTTATGAACTATCACTTAGTAAAGAATTCACCTGCAATGCAGAACACCCAATTCAATTCCTGGGTCAGGAAGATCCACTGGAGAAGGGATAGACTACCCACTCTGGTACTCTTGGGCTTCCCTTGTGGCTCACCTGGTAAAGAATCTACCTGCAATGTGGGAGACCTGGGTTCGATCCCTGGATTGGGAAGATCCCCTGGAGAAGGGAAAGGCTTCCCACTCCTGGGAAGCCTGGAGTATTCTGGCCTGGAGAATTCCATGACTGTATAGTCCATGGGATCGCAAAGAGTCAGACATGACTGAGTGACTTTCACTCACTTAGAAGCACAGATGTTAACCTTGGTTTGTGTCTGGAGTCTGGGAGGGGATGGGGGAAGGGGGAAGGACCGAGGAAGGGAGGTGTGTAGTCCTGCAGGGATGAGGACTTAACCTGTGCAATCTGAGACCATCTCCTGTATATGCGGTTAATAGTGCCAGAGCTTTTTTTTAGTTCAACTGTAGGACACCCAGCTAGCATTTGAGAATTCCTTGGTGTTGTGGAAAATCCTGCCACACAACAGAATTGAGTGCAGAACATTTTCAGTAATCAGTGCTTGTCTATCTTTCTTACTTAAAAACTACCGGGCACCCAAAGATTATTTTCTTATTAGCTTAATCATATGTCTAAGGCAGTGCTATCAATGGAACTCTAATTATTTAAATGTCCTACATGTGTACTGTCCAGTATGGTAGCCACTGGCCATATGTGACTACTGAGCACTAGACTTGTGGTTAGTGCAACTAAGGAACTGAATATTTATTTATTTAATTTTAAATAATTCAAATTTCAATAGGTACAGTGGCTATTATAGTAGTCACTACTGTCTTGAATAGTCCAAGATCTTAAAGTTTGTTAAGAAAAGTTAGACTATAATCTTAGTCAATATATTAAATCCTTATGATTGCAACATTGTAAAAATTTCATAAAATTAAACATTTAAAAAGATATCCACTATTATCAGTATATATTATACACATATATGTATACACACACACATATGTTTTTGTATATGTCTAATTTTTTAAGAAAACAGTAGTAATAACTTAAACCATAAGTCATTTTAGGGAATTTAAGCTGTGAAATAAAACCTGGTTTATATAAATCTAAATATTGTGCTAATATTTTTATATGATAAACTAAATTTAACAGACTTCTTTAAATGATGCCAAAAGCTATTTCATATATTAGAACTAATATATTTTTATCTCATAATTATAGTACTGAAGGCTAAGTAAATGCACGTTTTCTAACTCTACAATTTTTAGAGCAAATATAACACAATAATTATTTTAAAACAACTTTTAGTGTTTGTCTTCACTAGATATCCCCAGAGTGCATTTGTACCAGCAAAATGATTTTTGTAATCTGTTTCTCTTTAGGATTTCCCAAGCATAAGAAAAAGAGAGCGAGGAACATAAGTAGAAAAATAGGTAGTTAGTTCAGTGGCTCAGTCGTGTCCAACTCTTTGCGATCCCATGAACTGCAGCACGTCAGGCCTCCCTGTCCATCACCACACCCGGAGTTCACTCAAACTCACATCCATCGAGTCAGTGATGCCATCCAGCCATCTCATCCTCTGTCATCCCCTTCTCCTCCTGCCCCCAATCCCTCCCAGCATCAGAGTCTTTTCCAATGAGTCAACTCTTCACATAAGGTGGCCAAAGTACGGGAGTTTCAGCTTTAGCATAATTCCTTCCAAAAAACACCCAGGGCTGATCTTTAGAATGGACTGGTTGGATCTCCTTGCAGTCCAAGGGACTCTCAGGAGTCTTCTCCAACATCACAGTTCAAAAGCATCAATTCTTCGGTGCTCAGCTTTCTTCACAGTCCAACTCTCACATCCATACATGACTACTGGAAAAACCATAGCCTTGACTAGATGGACCTTTGTTGACAAAGTAATGTCTCTGCTTTTGAATATGCTATCTAGGTTGGTCATAACTTTCCTTCCAAGGAGTAAGCGTCTTTCAATTTCATGGCTGCAATCACCATCTGCAGTGATTTTGGAGCCCAAAATAATAAAGTCTATCACTGTTTCCACTGTTTCCCTATATTTCCCATGAAATGATGGGACCAGATGCCATGATCTTATTTTTCTGAATGTTGAGCTTTAAGCCAACGTTTTCACTCTCCTCTTTCACTTTCATCAAGAGATTTTTTAGTTCCTCTTCACTTTCTGCCATAAGGGTGGTGTCATCTGCATATCTGAGGTTAGTGATATTTCTCCCAGCAATCTTGATTCCAGTTTGTGCTTCTTCCAGCCCAGCGTTTCCCATGATGTATTCTGCATATAAGTTAAATAAGCAGGGTGACAATATACAGCCTTGACGTACTCCTTTTCCTATTTGGAACCAGTCTGTTGTTCTATGTCCAGTTATAACTGTTGCTTCCTGACCTGCATATAGGTTTCTCAAGAGGCAGGTCAGGTGGTCTGGTATTCCCATCTCTTTCAGAATTTTCCACAGTTTATTGAAAAATAAGTAAGCAGGGGCCAAATTCCACCAAATATTAAATTAATATCATTATAAAAACCTATTTCTTGCAAGGAGAGGTGACAAACTTTAGATGCAAGAAAACCCATTTTGACATGTATATACATACAAAAGAGAGAAAAAGTGGTTGACAATTTTATCAAGCCACTCATTTTAAAAGCCATTTCTTTTCTTCATTTAACCCTGAAGAAATGAAAAAGGAGTCTTCTACATTGAATAAAATAATCTCTTTGTTGTAGACAAGACAATCTCCCCATGAGTGTTTCTTCCTCTTTTGTTCTAAGGAAGCTATCAAATTAACATCTTGCTAATGTCACAATTCTCCCAGCAGTCATTACGGTTTCACATTGCCTCTAGTAATTTTCACCAGTCAGAGAGTATGTCTATATATAAATATATATATATATATTTCTATCTATATACAGACATATATATATAGATATTTTACCTTATATTTAGAAAATATAAAGAAAACGGGATTTTGGCTTGAAAGAGTTGCAGGTTTAGATCAAGAGATGGCCCCATGAGAATTCCAGTGGTCAGTAACGTTGGTGTTTGTGCAACTTTGTTCCTCTAAACTTGCCCTGATCAGGAACCAAACAACCTGGGACAGATGAAACTAAATAAATTATTTCTCACAAGATTGAGGGGAAACTTCTTATAAGTTTTTGAAATGCTGACCTACAGCATTTTTACTCAAAGAACACTAGTCTGATGACACTTTCTGAACTCCTTCGCCAGGACCGGGTGAAAGATAAACTTATCAAGTCTATGTCAATCCCCTCCTTATAGACTTTTTTCTTATAGAGTAAACAAGCAGACCATAGCAATGAATACAAGGCCAGAAAACAATTCACTAAGAAACAACATAAATCTGCTCATATAACCAATAAGTCCCAAGAGAATGAAAGAAGTGTTAATCATTCAGTTGTATCCGACTCTTTGCAACCGCATGGACTATAGCCCACCAGGTTTCTCTGTCCATGGCATTTTCCAGGCAAGAATATTGGAGTGGGTTCCCATTCCCTTCTCCAGGGGATCTTCTCGACCCAAGGATCAAAGCCTTGTCTCCTGCATTGCAGGCAGGTTCTTTACTGTCTGAGCCAGCAGGGAACTTAGTCCTAAGTCAAAAAACAAAACAAAACAAAAATCCAATGCCAAAGGATCACAATGAAATAATAATCACAGCTTAGTTCATAGTGAAATTAGCTTCCCATATGTGGCCAGGGTGACACCTTAAACACTTGAGCGGGAAGAGATTTAAAAGTGACCCCAATGTGCATCTTATTACTGAATCTAGTGACCTGTCCTGGGTGAGGGTCTCAGCCCAATCTCAGTGGGACCTAACTGATAATATCCTCCAGCTAAAAAATACACCTGAAGTGGAACCAAGTTGAGTTTATTGGCTCATTGCAAACAGAGAAGATAGATTACCATGAGAAACCGGGGGGATCTCAGTAGGAGGGTGTTAGAAAAAACTTGCTATAAGATTTAGGCTTGTTTTTATTTTTTTTGAAGGACTTTTAAAACAATGATTTTGCTCTGGATTAGAGCAGATAACAGGGAAAAGATAGTGCCTGAAAAATTTTGTCTAGAAGGTTACAGGAACAAATTAGAGCTCGAGATAAAATTGATCAGAAAAGGGGGCAGTCACTGCTGTTAGCTAAGATGGGGAATGTTTGGTCATTTTTGTGGTTTGTATTGTGTTCTTTTTTTTTGTCTGTGTTCTGACAAGATTATGAAAGGGACTCATTTTTGTCTTGCTCAGTCACAGTCACAAAGTGAACTTGTCCAAGGTCAGTGTGTTCTAAGAAGCTCTTTAATATTCAACAGAGGAAAACTAAGGCCTGTTAAATCCAGAGGAATCCAAGCTAACTGGAATCAGGATCTAATTTGTTCTTTCTCATCTTGAGCAAAATTATCTTAATTTTCTAATTGAAAAAGTATAGGATTCTTATGAAGTTAAACAATGCATGTGCATGCATGCGTGCATGCTCAGTTGTGTCCGACTCTTTCCAACCCCATGGACTGTAGCCCACCAGGCTCCTCTATCCATGGGATTCTCTAGGCCAGAATACTGAAGTGTGTAGCCATTTCCCATTCCAGAGGATCTTCCAGGCCCAGAAATCAAACCCACATTTCCTGTATCTCCTGCATTGCAGGCAAATTCTTTACTGCTGAGCCACCGGAGAAGCCCAAACAATGCATATAAGTGAATTATTACAGAGCTCAGAATTTATAAATTCTTAATAAATATTTGCTATCTCTATGATTATCTTTTACCGTTACACTGAAAATACGTTGCCCTCTGCTGAACAGCAAACACTCAGACTGTGTTTAATCTCTCTTTGTACTCCCAGCCCCAATTACAGTGGAGCATTTGGCCGCATGGACGCTGGAGCTAGACTACTTCCTGTACTTCTTAGTTAGCTGTGGGACTTTGGGCGGATTATACCACCTCTCTGTGCTGCCAAGGTGAAGTCTCTCAGTTGTGTCCGACTCTTTGCGACCCCGTGGACTGTAGCCTACCAGGCTTCTCCGTCCATGGGATTCTCCAGGCGAGAATACTGGAGTGGGTTACCATTTCCTTCTCCAGGGAATCTTCCCCTGGAAGATTGGAGGCTTTAACCTCTGAGCCATCAGGGAAACCGGTGCTGCAGTTTCTTCATTTGTAAAATGAGGATAAGAATGGTACAATGGAGATGAAAGAAGTGACTGCAGGTCAAGCATTTAGGAGGGTACTAGAAAACATTATAAATTTGTAAACATTATAAATCCCATATGTTATCTCCCACTGTGGTCGTAGTTGCTCAATAAATATTTAACAGAATCCAGATATTTAGTATCTACAGACACTGACAGGCATCACCCTTGCTTAAGAAAAATGGTAGATATTCAGCACGCTTCCACTGGAGAGAGGAGCCGCTCAGTGATGTGAAGAAACATCCTTCTAGCTGCTGGGTGGAGGACAAATTACCAGGGAACAAGACTATGACCAGAGACTTCAGTCCCACGTTCCTAATACTGTCCATGCCGCAATACAGGAGACTAGAAAGTTTTTCCCCCAGAAGTGTTACACAGATGCCCCTCTGTGTTAGACAGTGGTCCCCAACTTTTTTGATACCAGGGAGCAATTAATGGAAGACCGGAAGAAACACAAGCTGGAATCAAGATTGCTGGGAGAAATATCAATAACCTCAGATAAACAGATGACACCACCCTTATGGCAGAAAGCAAAGAACTAAAGAGCCTCTTGATGAAAGTGAAAGAGGAGAGTGAAAAAGTTGGCTTAAAGCTCAACATTCAGAAAACAAAGATCATGGCATCCGGTCCCACCACTTCATGGGAAATAGATGGGGAAACACTGGAAACAGTGTCAGACTTTATTTTTCTGGGCTCCAAAATCACTACAGATGGTGACTGCAGCCATGAAATTAAAAGACGCTTACTCCTTGGAAGGAAAGTTATGACCAACCTAGATAGCATATTCAAAAGCAGAGACATTACTTGGCCAACAAAGGTTCGTCTAGTCAAGGCTATGGTTTTTCCTGTGGTCGTGTATGGATGTGAGAGTTAGACTGTGAAGAAGGCTGAGTGCTGAAGAATTGATGCTTTTGAACTGTGGTGTTGGAGAAGACTCTTGAGAGTCCCTTGGACTGCAAGGAGATCCAACCAGTCCATTCTGAAGGATTTCTTTGGAAGGAATGATGCTAAAGCTGAAACTCCAGTACTTTGGCCACCTCATGAGAAGAGCTGACTCACTGGAAAAGACTCTGATGCTGGGGGGGATTGGGGGCAGGAGGAGAAGGGGACGACAGAGGATGAGATGGCTGGATGGCATCACTGACTTGATGCACATGAGTCTCAGTGAACTCTGGGAGTTGGTGATGGACAGGGAGGCCTGGTGTGCTGTGATTCGTGGGGTCACAAAGAGTCGGACACGACTGAGTGACTGATCTGATCTTTCCATGGATGGAGAGTGGGGAATGGTTTCAGGATGATTCCCGTGCATTACATTTATTGTGCACTTTATTTTTAATATTATTACATCAGTTCCACCTCGAATCATCAACCATTAGATCCCAGAGGTTGGGGATCCCTGACGTTGAGGAAAGTGTAAAGAGAAAACACAGAAGGCAGGAAACGGTTTGAAAACCAATGACTGGAAACGTTAGGTATTCATATTTAATTCTAGCAGCCTTTTCTCATTTTCCTAAATATATTCACTTCAGATAGTATATCTAAGTAAGTGTAGTATTTTTCAAACACTTGGCCATTTAAAACAAGTTTTCTATGATGAGTGTTTCTTACAGGTATTCTAGAATAAAAATTATTTTTATGTGATCATAAATTATACTCAATTATTTTTAAAGTGTATCTTAGTAACTGAAAAATTTATTTGAAGTACTGTTTCCATGTAACCAACAGGAATTAGATTATTTTTATAAGTATTGTTAAACTTCACCCTAGTGATACTTCCCATAGCATTAAAACATTCCCTTTTATTCATATAATTTAGCAACATTTATAAAAATCCTTTGCATATGATCTTTTCTTATTGTTAAATATCTGCCCTAGAATATCTATCAAATTCAATATAAATTCATATTTAAAACACAAATATTAAGAAATATTCTAGTAAAAGATCCACCAAATAGAGTTACAGTATTAAAGAGCATGTGTGTACATGCTCAGATACTAAGTTGTGTCCAACTCTTTTTGACCCTTTGGACTATAGCCCACCAGACACCTCTGTCCAGGGAATTTTACAGGCAAGACTACAGGAGAGGGTTGCCATTTCCTCCTCCAGGGGGTCTTTCCAACCCAGGGATCCAACCCATGTCTCCTGCATCTCCTGCACTGGCAGGCGGATTCTTTACCACTGAGCCACCAGGAAAGCACTTGTATAATTATATTTTAGAATCTAATGTTTGTCTTGGGGATGTTTATAGAAATATCCTCCAGCAAATGATTTGATAATGTAGAATGTTTGGTTAGCTCAAATAGCATATCACTTATTTGTTCAGCATGTTTTATGTATGGAGCAGCCAGTGGAGCATAAGATGGGGTCAAGAAAAATCACTTTGAAGAACTGTGCTTTGGTTAGTCACTGGTGGGCCCACTGTGGGGACCAACAGGAAGGGGTTATTTTCTTGAATTCTTGTATACCAGATACCCTGAGGTCCAAGTCCAGAATCTTTCTGCTTTTTGGCAGAATGCTTCCAGAATATTCCAGGCTCACTAAAAGAATGCAGTTCATCTTAATGAAATTATATAGAAGGAAGATAGAGATACAGACCAATGATTGAAGCTCTTTAATTCATGCAATCGGTAGCAATTCATTTAAAGAAGAAACGAATCCAAGAGGTTCACAGGAGTGCATAGAGAGTATCTCAGAGATTCTGAAATAATTGAAGAACTGTTCCGCAGAGCCAAGAAAACATTGGAAAGGAAGCTATGAAGCCAGGTGAGCAGAAGAGATAATTTCACTCTCCTTATTATGCCAAACAAATCGCCTGAGCCTGGACAGAAGAGAGTTTGCTGCAGAATACTTAACAGGGTTGTTCTGATTTGTAGTTCTCAGGGTTTAAAAATGCTATAATTTGTTAGGATACAAGTGGCCAATTTAACTTATTTTTACTTCTTTTCAATTATCTCCTCTTTTGAATTATATATAAAAGGTTAAATTGAACTTCAGAATGTAATGAGTACATTATACACTGAATCGTCAGATATTAACACATGGCTTTCTTCCTAATTTATTTCCTAAACTCACCAAATAAGGTACCTTATATGCTAATACCCACATGCCAATAATTTTATTTCACTGAATAAATGTTCATTTTAACCTTATCATTTTCAAGGAAAGAAATATGGAGTAGTTTTTTTTTTTTAAACACCGCATATGCTGAGGTAAGTTTAATTCTCTTCATATTAACAAAATCAAGTATTTAACTAAATTATAATCAGTCATTAAGTTTTATTGGTAGAATATTATGGCAGATTTAGTTGATTGCCTGCAAGAGTTCATCATATTCTAGGGACTAAATTAGTAATTGAGCAATATGTCCAAGGATGTTTTTTGGACTAGAACCAGGACTAACCAAGAAGCTCAAAATGTAAGTACCCCAATTTATTAGTCAACAAGGTTTAATCCACATTGACTATTACTAAAAATAATTTTATTTGTTAAAATTATATATAAATGAGTATAGGGTAGGATGGGGGCTTCCTTGGTGACTTAGTGGTAAAGAATCCACCTCCCAATGCAGGAGCCTCGAGTTCAGTCCCTGATCCAGAAAGATCTCCTGGAGAAGGAAATAACAACCCACTACACTATTCTTGCCTGGGAAAATCCCATGGACAGAGAAACCCGGAGGTCTACAGTCCAGGGGGTCTCAAAGAGTCCCACAGGACTTGGTGACTGAACAACAAACAACAATGTGCTTGGAAACCTTCACTGGCTCCCTAAAGCCAATATGATGAAATTTAAATTCCCCATGTCCTGTGTTCCAGCCTTTGTCTTTTCTTCTTATCTCTTGTTACTTTCTCATTGTTTTGCTACTACTTGCTTTCCTCTTATGGTGAAACACATCCAGTTTCTCCACCCCCACCCATTCCACGGTTTGCACCTCTGCCGTTGGTTCCCTGACTTTAAGGCCCTTTATATTCTACAAAGCTCAAATCCCCCTTTATCATTTAAGACTCAGTTCAAGTATATATTTCCGCCTAAAATCTTCACAGAATCTTCTAGTTCACCTTGAACTCTTTTTCTGAATTCTTTGCCTAGTCCCATCTTTGGACAATTATTAATACATAGCAGCAGTTCCCAAACATTTTGAACTCAGTAGACCATAAAGGGTAAACTTCTCAAAAACTACTGCACGCTCAAAGAGTTTTTGTTTATGCGGACTGTATTGATCAATGTCGGAGAAGGCAATGGCACCCCACTCCAGTACTCTTGCCTGGAAAATCCCATGGACGGAGGAGCCTGGTGGGCTGCAGTCCATGGGGTCGCTAAGAGTCAGGCACGACTGAGCGACTTCACTTTCACTTTTCACTTTCATGCATTGGAGAAGGAAATGGCAACCCACTCCAGTGTTCCTGCCTGGATAATCCCAGGGACGGGGGAGCCTGGTGGGCTGCCGTCTATGGGGTCGCACAGAGTCGGACACAACTGAAGCGAGTTAGCAGTAGCAGCAGCAGTATTAATCAATGTTTCAGATCAGATCAGTCACTCAGTCGTGTCCAACTCTTTGCGACCCCGTGAATCGCAGCACGCCAGGCCTCCCTGTCCATCACCAGCTCCCAGAGTTCACGCAGACTCACGTCCATCGAGTCAGTGATGCCATCCAGCCATCTCATCCTCTGTCGTCCCCTTCTCCTCTTGCCCCCAATCCCTCCCAGCATCAGAGTCTTTTCCAATGAGTCAACTCTTCCCATGAGGTGGCCAAAGTACTGGAGTTTCAGCTTTAGCATCATTCCTTCCAAGAAATCCCAGGGCTGATCTCCTTCAGAATGGACTAGTTGGATCTCCTTGCAGTCCAGGGGACTCTCAAGAGTCTTCTCCAACACCACACTTCAAAAGCATCAATTCTTCGGCGCTCAGCCTTCTTCACAGTCCAACTCTCACATCCATACATGACCACAGGAATGTTTGCCACGTTCTAAATTAAAACTGAGAAAAAAATTAATTTATTTAAAAATAATAGTAAGTGAACTGCTTAACATAAATAACATTTTTATTTTAAAAAATAGTAGTGAAAAGAATAACTCTTTTATTACAGTTCTGCCAGTCTTACTGTCTGGGTTTATAAATGACAACTATATTCTCATATTGTTTCTTCATTTAATCTGTTGTGGTATTACATATATGATGTGATTTATAACTTCTGGAAAACTTCACTGTACACTCATGAGAGAATGATAGAGAAAAGAGTTTCACTTTGGAAAGATAGGGACAGAGGAAAGGGAGAGAATAGGTGATTAAATAGTTAATCCTACTAGGGGATTGTCAGTAGAGAAAAAAGTACTAAAGACTCTGTAAGTTAGAGATCACTTACCCGTGGTGGATTCATGTCGAGGTATGGCAAAACCAGTACAATATTGTAAAGTAATTAGCCTCCAATTAAAATAAATAAATTTTAAAAAAGAAAAAAAAATCAAAAGATAAATATATATGTAAAAAAAAGAAAGTAGGTTTACTTAACCATAAAAGCAAGCAGGCTTGCTTAGCAGCAAAACCACGCAACAGAAGCACGAGACACGTCCCAAACAATAAAACAGTGTTGGCAGGAGACCCATATCCTGCCCAGGACTCCCAGGATATGCTCCACTGCACACACGAAAAACAAAAATACAACAAAAGGTGACATTACACCAAACCCTGAGATGATTTACTGTACCATAGTATATGGTGACCACGTTTTTGTTCATTTGCACCGTGCCATGAGTCCCAGCTTGACCATGTAGGACCAGAAAATTTCTCTTGATGTGGAAGAAGAATTAATGATGCAAGTTTGACATCTGTGCTAGGATGAGGAAGAAGGGGTCTTCTCCCCCACACTTTCCCTCTGATTATAAAACTGTTACCCACTAAGTTCTTGGGGCAACATTCCACCCTTGTCTACCTGCTTGTCTCTCTCACAAACATCATCTTGTAGTAAACTCTCTTCTTATCTGTCACTCTGCCTCTCCCTGAATTCTTTTCATGCTCAGACAGAAGAATCTGCACTCTACTAAGTCAAAAGACACATCTATCAACTTTAGAATTAGCCATAGATCTGGGTATCCAAAAATGAGCCCTTCATTAGGCCTGTCAATATCTATTGTTGTTCAGTTGCTAAGTCGTGTCCGACTCTGCAACTCCATGAACTGTAGCATGCCAAGCTTCCCTGTCTTTCACTGTCTCCCGGAGTTTGCTCAGACTCATGTCCATTGAGTCAGTGATGCTCTCTAATCATTTCATATCTATGCTGCTGCTGCAGATAAGTCGCTTCAGTCATGTCCGACTCTGTGTGACGCCAGAGACGGCAGCCCACCAGGCTCTGCCATCCCTGGGATTCTCCAGGCAAGAACATTGGAGTTGGTTTCCATTTTCTTTATCTACTTACAAAAAATTAAAAGAAACAGAGAAGTCATCAGTTCAGTTCAGTCACTCAGCCGTGTCCAACTCTTTCCGACCCCAAGGACTGCAGCATGCCGGCTTCCCGGTCTGTCACCAGCTCCTGGAGCTTGCTCAAACTCATGTCCATCAAGTCAGTGATGCCATCCAACCATCTCATCCTCTGTCATTCCCCTTCTGCTTCTGCCTTCAGTCCTTCCCAGCATCAGGGTCTTTTCTAATGAGTCTGCTCTTTGCATCAGGTAGCCAAAGTATTGGAGTTTCAGCTTCATCATCAGTCCTTCCAGTGAATATTCAGGACTGATTTCCTTTAGGACTGACAGTTTGATGTCCTTGCAGTCCAAGGGACCTGAGAAAGAGAGTCATATATGCTCACAATTATTTAAACACAGATTACCCCCTCTGTGACTTTAAATCTCAAATAAACTTCCTCCCAATACTAATACTGGATATCACTTCCACAAAGTCTATTCTTAATTTAAGGAAAAAAATATTTTAATATCAGGTTAAGCAAATGCCACTGAGTTTGCTTAACCTGAACATAAGACATTATTTTTGTTATAAGTCCATGGTATATTCCAAATTCAAATGTACATCTTAAGAATTAAGTCAGAACTTATTCCTTTCTGTTAGATATGTTTACTGAGATTTAAGTCTATTATCCAAAACTATTCACTATTATTAAGGCTGAATGGTTGTAGATTTATTAAAAGGGATCATTTGTAGTAAATAGGCTTAGTATTTTAAAAAGTGCCAATCAACTCCTTTTTAATTGTTTCTACTTTCAAGAGTATAAAACTAAGTATGTGGTATGATCACAGCAGTTAACATAGGCAAAGAAAAAAGTATTTTTATTGAAGTGTTAGGCTTATGGGTTAGTTTACTCCTCTATTAAGAAGCATACTTAAAAAAAGAACAGCTTTTAAAAGTCAATTATCTGGGAAGAACAGTATTTGAGAAGCTGGAAATACATTTACTATGTAATCAATAATTATTTAGCATTCAGGTCTAGGAAACATGGCACATTGATGGGTGATCTTAAGATGTAAAATAAGTAAAATAAGCCTTGGGTCTCAAAGAGTTTACAGGTGTTTTAGAAGACAAAAGAAGCAATCATGAAAGTTACATAAGGAGTAAGTAATAATATAAGTGATACTGCCAACTATATATCATGTAGAGGGAAATGGTCAATATGAACCCACACCTTTATTACAAGACACTCAGACATCTAGGCATGCTACTCCATTCTTCACACTCTCCCCCACTTCAGCCACACATGCAACAACTACTTCCTCCAGGCTTTACACAGAAGCATTGGGCAATGCTTCAAATCAGACTGTCTCACATACTTTGCACTTCCTGCCTCAGCATCTGCCTGATACTATGGTAGAGATACCCGCAGATGCAGGGGGCTTAATACTATGGAGTAACCCTTGACAACTGGGAGATGAGAACCAATAGATAAATGGTTTCCCTATTTCATCATCCTGGCACATAGTTCTGAGTCATAAAATTCATAAGGATTGAGGATTGAGCATCAGTCTCCTTGGGGGACACATCTCTGTATTGTTTTTTACTTTCCCTTTTCACTCCCACTGCCTCTCTCTCCTGCTACCTGAAACCATTTCCCAAGTAAACAACCTACCCATAAACCCTAAAATAGGGCATGTGTGTGGACAAGCTTGAGGATCTTAATCCGTTAGAAGAACCCTTGACATTGGCAGATGTAATTCACTTGCTAAAGGAAAGCAGCTTCTGTTTACCTGGGGACTTTGCAAAAACTCTGCCTGAAGCCAGAGCTTCTCAGATGATGCTTTCTTCCTCACTGCCTCCAGCTTGGATCAGATCTAAGCAAAACTAGAATTGGAAACAGCCCCTATTTTGGGAGGAAATAGCTGGCACACCCAAAGTGTTTGCAGTTGGGTTAGTAGGTAGCCAGGAATAAGTGGAACACATGTGAGAGTGGAGCTTGTGTATGTTGGCTCAAGGTAATTAGGAAAAAAGTCTTGATAGTGGAGTATTTATTGATTTAAGAGCATTTACCCATGACTTGTGGCTCCCCAGATGGCAGTAGTGGTAAAGAACCTGCCTGCCAAGGCAGAAGACATAGATGCAGGTTTGATCCCTGGGTTGGGAAGATCCCCTGTAGGAGGGCATGGCAACCCACTCCAGTATTCTTGTCTGGAGAATCCCCATAGACAGAGGAATCTGGTGGGCTACAGTCCATAGGGTTGCAAAGAGTTGGACCTGACTGAAGCACACATGCACGCCTGTGACTTGGGATGCAATATGTGGGTAAAACCTCTTGGAGCTGACCCAAAACCTGGTGAAAGATTTCTTTGAAGCTTTGGTACAATGATCTTCTATAGAAAACAAGGCAGGGAGTCCAAAAACACTCTGGCATGGTATTGTGGAAGGAATCCTAGGCTAGGGAGGTGAGAATACAGAACTTATTTCTCATTTCTTGCCCCAGTGGCATGGCTTACCTGCAAGATCAGCTAGTCACTCAACCACACACAATTTGAAAGCTGAATTAAAGTCCTAGATTAGCCTTGGTCAGTCCACTGACCAATGAGGAAGAAGAGTCAATTGCCAAAAGGGGACATCAGTTTTGAGACACATTCATAAAGTACTTCAGAAAGTCCAATGAGATGGTGTGCTAGTCTCCAAGAGTTGGGGTCAACTGGAGAACATGTTCTTTGTAAGGAATTTCTCTCTTCCGTGTTTCCTTCCACTACCTACCCCTTCCTCATCTCCTATGATTACTTTCCAAATAAGGATGTGCACATAGCCTTTGCTTCAGGTCCTGCTTTGGCAATCACTTTCACCATTTTATTGTATATATTGGTTTACCTTTTTTTTCTCTCACCACAAGACTATAAGGACTGGAATTTTCATTTATTCATTTCTACATCCCCTAGGCCTAGCACATGGTAAAACCTTATTGTAATTAAAAAAAAAAATATGTGGTAGCATTTGTGGAAATTTTCCTGAGTAGAAGCAATAGCAGGTTGCAGGCTAGAATTAAATAGGTAGAGAGAAACATGAATGCATGAGCAAAATTATGAGTGGGAAACCCATGAATCTACTCTATTATTTCTGTATCTCTATATTTCCAGGTACATGCAATAAAAATTGTGTTTGTTATCATATAATGCAGAGGTTTCATTCAATACAGAGGAAGGACTGTTTCATGGTCTTCTATAAGACTCTTCTGATTTGATAGAAATACAGATTGATATCATTTAAATAACAAGTAGCTGTAAGTAGCTCTTTTTTCAGAACTATACCAGGCACTGGAGCAAGTGGTTTGCATGAATCTCATTGACAAATGAGGAAATGAAGGCTTTCAAAGGTTTAATATCTTACTCAAGGTCATAATGTTGTTAAGTGGTACAGCTGGAAGTAAAATCCAATTTTACTGTAGCATTAATCTCAGTCTTCATGATGTTAAGGATATTTAAACATGTATACCTACTTATAAAATCAAAAATCCTTATTGACAGAGACCATGCTTCTTTTTTTTTTCCCCTCTCTCAGTGTTTCTATAATACCTTTCAAAGAGGGAGTGTTTGTTGAATTTGAATTCACCTAAAATGAGATTAGCATAGATACCATGTGATTAAAGAAAAATTAGGAGATGAAAGGGGAACAGGCTTAGAAGGTAAAGTGTATTATAAAATCTTGGAATCCATCTGAATCATTAGGTGTACCAGGGCTATAAAATCTCCTAATTCTTTTATTCATAAGTACATACAGTTTTTCCTTCTAAATATATTGAGAGGTATACTGCCTACAACCACATACCAACACTATCACTCCATATAGAACAGGCTAGTCAACGAACTTAGAGAATTTCTATGCATAAAAATATTTTAAAATAGAGCAAGCATCCACTTTTCTTTGATGGTAGATGTAGAACTTTCTACATCTATAAGACCACTGAGTCTACTGTAGCTTCAAGGTTCTATAATTTATGAGTAATAAACTAGTTGAAAGAACGAACTATGAAAAATGCTGATTATATAAAATATGCTTCTAGGATTAATACCAAAAGATACTAATGTCTTTACAGTCTTCAGTAAGTTTCAATTAGGGTTCTATCTCCAAAAAAGTTTTAAAGCTATTCTAAAATTAGCCAAATAAGAGAATAAAACACAATCATTATTCTCACAATCATGACTCCTCCATCATGCTTCAACAGTTTAATTAAAAGATGAGTGATGAATCTTGTCGGTAGATGTGTGTATGAGAGTGAGTAGGAAGCCAAATCAATGAGCCAAAATACAGGATGATACAATGTAGTTGTAATGCTGTTTTGTTGTATAAGCGAATGCTATTGTGTGTCTTATTTGCATACAGAGATTTCATTTATTGATTCAATTTTAGGATAGTCTTGTAATGTCATGGGCATTGTTCAATAAACATTTTCAAATAGAGAAGAGAGAACCAAATAATTTAGATTGATTCTATTTTTATTTTTTATAATAGAATCAATTCTTCATATTCAGATGCATAAAACTTTAGTTTTGTGAAAAGAGGGATTATTAGCCTTTCTAACTTTATTTTTTTTCTTTAAGTTTTATTGAAGTATAGTTGATTTACAATGTTGCATTAATTTCTTCTAGACAGCAGAGTGACTCGTTTATGGACTATAGCCTGCCAGGCTCCTCTGTCCATGGAATTCTCCAGGCAAGAATACTGGAATGGGTAGCCACTCCCTTCTCCAGGGGATCTTCCAGACCCAGGGATCAAACCTGGGTTTCCCATATTGCAGTCAGATTCTTTACTATCTGAGCTACCAGGAAAACCCATATATATATTCTTTTCCATTATAGTTTGTCACAGGATTAGTTCTATAATTTACTTATTTATTTATTTTTTTGGTCACACCATAAAACATGCAGGGTCTTAGTTCCCTGGCCAGGGATTCAATATATGCCCCCTGCAGTGGAAGCATGGAACTTTAACCACTGGACCTGCAGGGAAGTTCCATGTCACAGATTACTGAATATAGTTCCCTGTTTTATACAATCCCTGGAGAAAGGCATGGCAACCCACTCAAGTATTCTTGCCTGGAGATTTCCTTGGACAGAGGAGCCTGGTGGCTACTGTCCCTGGGGTCGCAAAGAGTCAGACAGGACTGAATGACTAACCCTCTCACTTTCACTCTCCCTGTGCTATACAGTAGGAGCTTGTTGTTTACCCATCCTACATATAATACTTTGCCTCTGCTAATCCCAAACTCCCCTTCCTTCTCTCCCAGCACTGCTAACTTTAAATACTCTTTTGAGTGCCTACTAAAAGAACCCCTGAATAAACCTTTAGTGATACACTTTAACTATTATTTTTTTCTCAAAATTCAACTTTACTGCCATGAGTAGTAACTGTTCCTGCACATATGTGGCTTATTTAATGTCTACTTATAATTCTGAAAAAGAAAAGAGAAAAGGCATAAATCCTATAGAAACTGAGGGTATCTTCTGATAAGAAGTGGCTTGATGATAATCAATTCAATTAGTTAAAATAATTCTTTATGTAATAATATTCTCTCTATATTGTATATTTATTATCTATATATTAATATATTTTTGTTGTGCTTAGTTGCTCAAGTTGTGTCAGACTCTTTGCAACCCCATGGACTGTAACCCACCAGGCTCTTCTGTCCATGGAATTCTCCAGGCAAGAATACTGGAGTAGGTTGCCATTCCCGTCTCCAGGGGATTTTCCCAACCCAGGAATCGAACCCAGGTTGCCTGCATTGCAGGAAGATTCTTTACCATCTGAGCCATCATCTATAAAGTAATATTTTATTAAAATAAGATATTATCATATAAATAGGTATGTGAATATATTATATGCATGTATATATCTTACCTCCATTAAGTCTATAAGCAATAAATGCTGGAGAGGGTGTGGAGAAAAGGGAACCCTCTTACACTGTTGGTGGGAATGCAAACTAGTACAGCCACTATGGAGAACAGTGTGGAGATTCCTTAAAAAACTGGAAATAGAACTGCCTTATGATCCAGCAATCCCACTGCTGGGCATACACACTGAGGAAACCAGAAGGGAAAGAGACACGTGTACCCCAATGTTCATTGCAGCACTGTTTATAATAGCCAGGACATGGAAGCAACCTAGATGTCCATCAACAGATGAATGGATAAGAAAGCTGTGGTACATATACACAATGGAGTATTACTCAGCCATTAAAAAGAATACATTTGAATCAGTTCTAATGAGGTAGATGAAACTGGAGCCTATTATACAGAGTGAAGTAAGCCAAAAAGAAAAACACCAATACAGTATACTAACGCATATATATGGAATTTAGAAAGATGGTAACAATAACCCTGTATACGAGACAGTAAAAGAGACACTGATGTATAGAACAGTCTTTTGGACTCTGTGGGAGAGGGAGAGGGTGGGATGATTTGGGAGAAGGCATTGAAATACGTATAATATCATATATGGAATGAGTCGCCAGTCCAGGTTCAATGCACGATACTGGATTTTTGGGGCTGGTGCACTGGGACAACCCAGAGGGATGGTATGGAGAGGGAGGAGGGAGGAGGGTTCAGGATGGGGAACACATGTATACCTGTGGCGGATTCATTTCGATATTTGGCAAAACCAATACAATATTGTAAAGTTTAAAAATAAAATTAAATTAAAAAAAAAAGAGAATGAAGAAAGATTTGAAAAAGGCCCAATAAAATTTTTTCTACTTCTCTTTTTTTCTCCGTATTTTTCTACTTTTTTCTCAATACCACACACTATAAAGGTAAAACCATAATGTGTATAATTTGAGGTTATCGTAAATATAAGAACTAGAAAATTCTGAGCTACTGGTGAGGGTCCCTAGAATTCTTTGCTCAGAAGGAAGTTCAGGTTCCCAAGGTAAGTGGGAGCATTGATTAATAACAGGTCACCGCTAAAAGGGAATCTAAGCATTGATACTGGGAACTAGATGATCTTTAAAGACCTTCATATCTTTAAAGTTCAATCACATTTATTAAGATTTTCCCCCAGTTCTGATACAATTCAAATAACCATATTAAAAGAAGCATAGAATTATCTCACGCCCTAAAATTAAATGTAAATGATATGAACACTCTAACATTATATATTACTGTTAAAACCACACATTCATTTAGAAATATATTCTTTGTAATGGATAACCCACATTTTTATATTTTGTCTGATGGTCTATTACTCATCCTTTTTATTCCTCAACAAACAATGAGGGAGGAGTGAATGACCTTTTATATTTCATAGAATTCACTGTCTAAATATAGCTTGTCTAAATCAGAAGCATTTTTGTGCCCTGGTTAATGGTAATGAGACTGCGAGAGCCAACACTCGACATAACAAATGGCAGAACAGAGAGTTTCGTGGAGGAACCAAATGCTTTCAGCTCCAATTTATAAACCTACCCACTTTAATTAAGAAAAGTAATCTGCATGGTAATAGAAACTCAAACCATTTGCAGGGAAGGGGGGAATCACCTGCCAGAGTACCAAGAAGCAATGTACTTATCAAGAGAAATACACAGAGCCCGAGTGCAATGCACTGTAAATGAATAATGCCATGAAGCAATCAAAGTGAGAAGCAAGTCTTCAACCAAGGAAGCTACTAAAGAAAATGAAATTGTTAGTCATTAACGTCAGGTGAGAACATCAGAAACATTTTAATCACTTGCTTTGAAAAGTTGGAATAGATCATGGATTCTAAATTGGTTGGCAATGCATTCCTCTCTAATTGTTTTAATGGCCCCGTATATGCTGAATATATTGAGAGAATACAGGAAATATGTATCAATTCTAAAATCAGTGAAACATTTCTTATTGGCATTTAGCTGCTTTACAGCGGTCTGTTAGTGTCTGCGGTGTGGCCAAGTGAATCAGCTATACATATACATATATCCCCTCTTTGTCACCACAGAGCATTGGTTAGAGTTCCCCGTGCTATTCAGCAGGTTCTCATTAGTTATCTATTTTATACATAATAGAGTGTATATGTCAATCCCAATTCCCAATTCACCCCACCCACCTCCCCGCTTGGTGTCCATATGTTTGTTCTCTATGTCTGTGTCTGTATTCCTGCTTTGCAAGTAGGTTCATCTGTACCATTTTTCTAGATTCTACGTATATGCGTTAATATACAATTTTGTTTTTCTTTCTCTGACTTAAAATCAATGAAACATTTCTGGTAAGAGAGATGAGGATGAGTCAAACTCAGTTAACTCAACCATGAAAGTCATTAACAATAGGTAACTATAAAAATCTATGCTAACTTGACCTTTTTATACATTTCTCCAAAGTCCTCTAAAGCTTTTTAGGTTGGATAATTTCACAAAATAGAAAATTCTGGGAAAGTTCCAAGGGTATAGTAAAATTTTTTTGAACAGTACATCTCTTGTATAATAAACTACATGAATTTTCATATTTGAAAGCACTTGATTAACAAAAACTTCATTGGCATTTTGCTCTATGCTGATGTTAACAGAACAGCCTCCAATTTCGTTTTCAAATTCTACAATTAAAAATGAACCAAGGAAAACATAAGATTTGGACTTTTGCTAGAGTCAGGAAGATGCTGAAATAAGGGAACATAATTTGAGTAAAATACACATCTAGATTATCAGTCACTTTCCCTTAAGTTAGTCTGTTATCCAGAGGCCTTATTTTCATTCCTCAGTGGAGCCAATTAGAGGGGGAAAAAAATGTAAGTATGTCTAACTATCTCACTGAGGATTGGCAGCTGGCAGAGCTGGATTTTAAAAAGGAACTGTTCTTTAAAAAACATTGAAGTAGAAATTGATGGACTCATCCTAAAATTAATATGGAAATGCAAAGGACCCTAAATAGCCAAAGCAATTTTGAAAAAGAACAAAGTCAGCAGACTCATACTTTCTGACTCCAGAACTTTCTACAAAGCCACAATAATCAAGAATATGGTCTTGGCATATAGATAGACATACAGATTATCAATGGAGAAAAATTTGATTACAGAAATAAACCCAACGTCTGTGGTCTACTGATTTTTCAACCAAATTAAATAACAATATCATTTATGGATTCATGCAAGGTAGGTTTTATTATACTCATTCTATTGATAAGGAATTTGAGAGAGTGTAAGACTGTAAGAGAGTGTAAGTTAACACATTAGTTAAGTGGCTGAGCCATTCTGAAGCCAGATTTAGGTGATTTTAGAGCCCGATTCCAAAGGAATCATGAATGATGTGATTACCTTGATGTGTCTTTATAAAATAAATAAGGTGGCTATTAAAATATTATTATTAACACCAAATAAAAATAAGTGTAAAAATAGTTTAGAAAACAAACATAGGAGGCTATTCCATACCAAGAATCTAAACAAAACACAGCAGTCAGATCCCTTGAATGTTCAAGAGGTGTGAAGGTCTACACTATGGAGAGTGGAGTTTTGCCTTCAGTGTGATTACAAGGTGAGTTTGCCTTTCAGATTTATAATCTACTCTGGACCTCTGTAGTTAAGATAGTTAAAAATATTACAGCATCCAAGGGATATGTTTTATTTTGCATGCTTTGTAATGAACACTCCTTGTAAGATAATTACTTTCTTGCTCAACTCACTCTTGACATTGTTATTAAAAAAAAACCTAAAATATAAAGATAACTGACTACTACAGATGTGAATGTTATTGTGAAAGAAAACACCTATTTTGTCAGCATATAGCTAATGACTCTGTCATCATTCATAATGATGCATTCATCATGCAAAACAAAGCAGATCTAAGTATCTACGTAATTACAGGAGCATAACACTTCCTTAAGTAACACCACATAGAGTAAAACATCCAAATGACATTTCATTAAATCTAGTTAGGTGTGATAGTGTCAATTATAAACACCAACAGAAAGCAACAGTCTTTGTTAATGAGTAACTGAGAAGTGATGGCAGATAGACGGGAGTTCTAGGCTGCTCAAATCAAAGCATCACATGTTCCTCTCTGCTATAAGAGAAGCGCAGCTGTCCATAAAGGAGTGGACGAAGAAAGCCGAGAGCAGAAAAGCAGGAGGAGGAAGGGGGACAGATAGATAAACGGAGGCACCAGGAAGTGGAAACAAAAAGAGGAAAAATCGGGCTCAAGTAACAGGTAGATTGAAAAGAGAGCCATAGTCAACTAGAGGTGCATTTTGCTTCTGTGATTTCTGCCACCTACATGTGCTTCCCGCTCTGTCCCCAGAGCTCCTTTGCTTTTTAGACTGGAAGAAAATCTGCCTAGACCTAGGGACACCACACACTCTACCCACAACAGTCATTTACAAGTTGCCTTCTTTCTACAAGTATCTAAAGCATCTTGACATTGCTTCTCGGCCTTCTGGCTAAGATCAAGTTGACAACCATTTAATCTACTGTCGGCAAGACAGCACCTAAATTCTCAGTAAAATTCTTGAATTTGAGATTAGTTATATTTTGGACTTCCCTGGTGGCCCAGTGGTTGAGAGTCCGCCTGCCAATGCAGGGGACAGGGTTTGATCTCCCTGCTCAGAGAAGATTCCACAGGCCTCGAGGAAACTGGCCCCTCGCACCACAACTACTGAGCCTGCGTCCTAGAGCCTGCGTGTCATAACTCTGAAGGCCACGTGCCCTAGAGCCCGTGCTTCACAACAAGAGGAGTCACCACAGTGAGAAGGCATATACCGCAACTAGAGAGCAACCCCTGCTCGCCGCGACTGGAGAAAGCCCACGTGCAGAAGCCAAGACAAGACCCAGTGCGGCCAAAACTGAATAAATAAAAAATAAAAATATAAAATTAGCCATATTCTTCCTTTGCCCCTAATCTTCAGCTTCATAAAGCACTTTCTGAAAACTTTGAATACAATCTGGTTTCAGATTAGATATGTCTCCATACCTTTAAATAATAATAAATAATAATCTATAATCCTCAATTTATGTCCAACAGATTAAATATTACCTTTTGATTCTCTCCATCAAAGACAAAGAAAATGGAAATTTTACTTCCTACCACCAACTCCCCATCTCCCCATTAATAACCATTTTTTAAATGATTTTTTCCCTGAGATTCTTTAGTTCAGTACCATCAAGTTATTGTTTATTATATACTATTCCTTTTATGAATTACAACAACTATACTATATTTGTAGCTATCAAGTTATTCACACTTAATCTATGTTTATTTAAGCTTCCCTGATGGCTCAGATGGTAAAGAGTCTGCCTGCAATGCAGGAGATCCAGGTTCAATTCCTGGGTTGGGAAGATTCCCTGGGAAAGGAAATAGCAACTCCAGTATCCTTGCCTAGAGAATCCCATGGACAGAGGAGCCTGGTGGGCTATAGTTCATGGGGTCATAAAGAGTCGGACACGACAGCAAGTAATACTTAAATAGCTCACTAACAACTCTATCAACTTGGTTTATGTGTATCTAATTCTCATAATAAGTTTTTCTATATTATATTCATTTGTGAGTTTCTAATTTTTATCTAATATTTGAGTGGCTGTGTTAATTTTTCAGGTAATATTTTAGATTAGATCCATGAATATGGTAGTGCACAATTTTTTAAAACATTTAGGATTACTAGAGATCCTCTCTAAGCAGAAACTTCTTGGGTCAGATGTTACAGTTCTCCAGAGAAACATAGAAGGCAATAGCACCCCACTCCAGTACTCTTGCCTGGAAAATCCCATGGACGGAGGAACCTGGTAGGCTGCAGTCCATGGGGTCGCTAGGAATCGGACATGACTGAGCGACTTCACTTTCACTTTTCACTTTCATGTGTTGGAGAAGGAAATGGCAACCCATTCCAGTGTTCTTGCCTGGAGAATCCCAGGGACAGGGGACCCTGGTAGGCTGCCATCTCTGGGGTCGAACAGAGTCGGACACAACTGAAGCGACTTAGCAGCAGCAGCAGCAGAGAAACAGAACCAAGGATACACACACACACACACACACACTATACATATAATATGTATAGAGATTTATGTGTGTGTGTGCATGCATAAACACACATAGAGAAAAGAGGATTTATTTCAAGGAACTGGTTCATGTGATTGTGGAGGCTTAATGAACCCAAAATCTGATGGAGGAGGCTGGTAGTTGGACACTCAGGGAAAAGCTGAAATATGAGTCCAAAGTAGTCTGCTGGTGGAATTCCTTCTTGCTCAGGGGAGATCAGTCTTTGTTCTATTTATGCCTCCACCCCACATGATGGAGCATAATCTTCTTTACTCAAAGTCCATTTATTTAAATGTTGATTTCATCCAAAAGACACCTTCATAGAAACGTCTACAATAATGTTTGACCAACTATCTGGACATCCTGAAGGAGATCAGTCCTGGTTGTTCATTGGAAGGACTGATGTTGAAGCTGAAACTCCAATACTTTGCCCACCTGATGCGAAGAGCTGACTCATTGAAAACGACCCTGATGCTGGGAAAGATTTAGGGCAGGAGGAGAAGGGGACAACAGAGGATGAGATGGTTGGATGGCATCATTACCTTGATGGACATGGGTTTGGGTAGACTCCGGGAGTTGGTGATGGACAGGGAGGCCTGGCATGCTGCGGTTTAAGGGGTCACAAAGAGTCGGACACGACTGAGCGGCTGAACTGAGCTGAACTGAACTATCTGGGCACCATAGGCCAGCCAAATTGGTGCACAAAAGATCCATCACATTTTTTTTTTCTTCTACTATGTTGACACTTTGATTTTCTCCTCTAAATTCCTCCTCCTCCTCATCCCTCTATTTTTTCTTCATCTTCTTCATTCTTCCAGTTTTGACAGGGACAAAGTAAGTAACTAAATAGTTAATTCCACTAGGGGATAGTGTGTAGAAAAAAATGTAAATTAATGATCACACAAGAAAGCAGGTTTGCTTAACCACAAAACCAAGCAGGCTTGCTCAGCAGCAAAACCATGCAGCAGAAGCATGAGACATGCTCCCAAAGTAAGAAAACAATGATGGCATGAGCCCCCACACCCTTCCTAGTGAGCTCAGTAAATTAATGATTCATAGGACACACTCCTCTGTGATCACTAAAAACAATAACAAAAAAAAAAAAATAAGGAAAAAGTGACATTATACTGAAACCTGATATGATTTACCATATTTTAGTATATGTTACCATCTTTTTTCTCATTTCCATTGCTCCATGACAATCCCAGTTTGACTATGTAGGGACACAAAAACTCTCCTGCCTGAAATGGAAGAGGAACTGATGATGGAAGCTTGACATCTACTCAAGTATGAGGGAAAAGGTAGTTGAATGATCAACATACATTTCTCACATATATTTGGTCTTTAGCCACAGTTCTTGGGCTTCCCAGATGGTGCAGTGGTAAAGAATCCATCTGCCTATTCAGGAGACACAGACTTAATCCCTGGGTCGGGAAGATCCCCTGGAGGAGGAACTGGCAACCCACTCCAGTACTCTGGCCTGGGAATTCCCATGGACAGAAGAGCCTGGTGGGCTACAGTCTATGGGGTCACAAAGAGTCAGACACGACTTAACGACTGAGCACACACACCACAGTTCTCAGTGCAAAGTTCCTAAAACCTTCGGAATTTCATAAGTGTTTGTGAGTAATAAAGGTGTCTTATGCTAGTGAAGTGATTTTCGGAAAATACCTACAGAAGGGGACTGGTGGCCAGGAGAACCAATCATGTGATTAGAAAGTTGGAACTTTTTGCCCTACCACGACCCTTGGGGAGGGGAGAGGAGGACGAGCTGAAGGTTGAATCAGTTGTCAGTGATTTTAATCAATCATGCCTATGTAATGACACCTCCATAGAAACCCAAAAGGACAGGGTTCAGAGAGTTTCTGGGTGGGGAGACACGTGAGGTGCTGGAGAATGGCAGCTGGAGAGGCCACAGACACTCTGTACTATTTCTCTACCTCCTGCCCTAGACATCTCTTCAGTTTGGCTCTTCCAGAGTTACATCCTTTTATAATAAACCAGTAATCTAGTAAGTAATATATTTCCTTGAGTTCTGGAAGCCTCTCTCATGGTCCACTCATTCTGCTTAGCATATTTTCTAAGAAAGGACTCTTTGTAGGAATCCGTGGTTGCTACTTTTTGCAGGGCCAATAGAAATGCATGATACACCCTTGTCACGAACTGTGAGGGGTCTGGAAAAACAATTTTTTTTTCTTACCATACTTGCAAGCTAACAATTAGCCTACAACAATTTCATGGATGCCGGCAAAATATACAAGACTCCTGGGTTGGAGACAAAGGACTTTATCAATTATGGCACAATGGGCAGCATGAGCTCACTGTTTCTATAGTTTCTCCTTATCCTGCAAGTCTCACAAGGGCAAAACACAGTATCCCAGGTGTATGCTCTACACACTGCCCAGAGACCGCGAGCTTAAGAAACCAGCAATCTATCAATGAGCTGAGAGCAAATCTGCATAAACTTTGTCCCAAAGAGAGAAATTATCATTATTATTTTGGTCAAGAAGCAAATACGCCCTCAGTCCCGATGGGAGACACTACGTCTGTCTTCCAAAGTCTACAACACAGCTGTCAATTCCTTTACTCAGAAGAGGAAGACAAACAAGCTATCCATAAAGGATTGTCTCCCCCAAATCTTGACCTGACTGCTCAATTTGTCTCCCATTTTAGGGTCTTAATTATCTGTGAGCTTTCATTTTTGTTCTTGTTTGCTTGTTTGTTTTGGTGCATTTTAATACTGAGATGACACTTTTGTGTCATTATAACCCCTGGACGATGGGGTCTTTGTGATGATGAATCTGGTGGAAGAGGCACAGGTTCCTGATGACTGTAAACTCTATTTTACCTTTCTGAGTAGGTGATCTAAGTCTCATTATAGCAGAGCTATTGAGTAGTTGAGATGTCATCACTTTTCCCAACTCTGACAGGAGCCCCAACTGTATAATGGTGAAGAATTACAGACAAGAATGAATCCCTCTGGAACCAAAGATGATCTGCATAGATGATCATACCATCTATCCATGCTAACGTGAGTCCATCAATCCCTGCTTTTGTAACTACCTTGCTTTGTTGTAATCTTTCCTTCAGGCCTCATAAATCCAGAACTTACAGTATGGATGGTATCTCTTCCTAAATCAATAACTTGCCTGTCAAGCAGCACTAATCTGAGACGTGCAAATATTTTTGGTAAGAAGCATAGTGTCATTACAGATTCAGGCATGCTCCTGTTGATACATTAGAATGATTCAACTATAAGCAGATGTCAGGAGAGATTAGAATATGAGAGATGATGACTGGAGAAATACTTTTATAATTTTGAAATATGATACAAGAATGAACAATCTTGTATTTTCTTTATTAAGTTGGTTAGTGTGAAACTGGTGTCATCTCTTCTTCAAATGTTTCGTTAAATTCACCAGTGGAACCACTGAAGCCTGGAGTTTCTCATATAGGATGATTTTAAATCACAAATTATGTTTTTAAAAAAGATATAGAATTATTAGGTTATTTAGTTCTTCATGAGTGAATGTTGGCCGTTATCTTTCAAGTAAGTTGTTATTTCTTACTAGTTGCTGAAATTATTGGTGTATATTTGTATATAATATTCTCCAGGTATCACTTTAATATCTGCAATTTCTGTAATGATGTTACCAGTCTTCTTTCTGGTATTGGTAATTGTATCTTTTCTCTCCCTGACCAGTCTTTTAGAAGTTTATCAATTTTATTGATCTTCACAGAGAACCAGCCTTTGGTTTCTTCAATTTTTTTTTTCTTTTTTCTATTACTTTGCTTTCTGCTTTGATCTCTAATAATATCCTCACTACTTATTTGGGATTAATTCTTTTCATTTTAGATTTTTAAGGTATGAAGCTGAAGGCTTTGATTTTAAGTCATATTTTTCTTTTTCTATCATAGGCATTCAGGGCTCAAAATTTCTCTCTAAGTATTGTGTTAGCAGCTGACTACATGTTTTATATGCTGTATTGTCATTTTCATTCAGCTCAAAATACTAACTTCCATTTTCATTTCTTTTTTGAATTATATGTTCTTTAGAAGTATGTTATTTAGTTTTCAAATATCTGGGGATTTTCCAGATATATTTCTGTTATTCATTTCTACTTCAATTCTGTTTTTATAGAGAATATATTTGGTATGTCTGGACTCCTTTGAAATCTATTGAGTTATGATTTATGGTTCAGAATACACTCTATCTGGCAAATATTCCATGTGCACTTGAAAAAATATATGTATTCTATTTTAAACTTATTTTTATTTATAAGCTTAAGGAGTTTAGTTGTTCTCCCAGGGTAAAGCAAACCAAACCTGAGTTATAATGCTCTAGTAAATAACTTAAGCCAAGCAGAAATTTACCCTACAAGTTTCCTGAAGCTGTTCATCACTGTTGAGATGTTACTAAATAGGACTCCATTCCAATTACTTTGGTAACTTCAGACACGGAGCTTCTCTTTGCCTTGAGGCCTGATTTAAATCTGACTATTGAATTAAACTGAAAACTAGATATTTAAGAAGACAGAGATTAATCAGATCTTGTTACCCCCAAAGCACTCACAAAATAAAAAGATTAGTTTTATTACTATTTGACATGTTTAAACTATCAATGAAATTAAAAGACGCTTACTCCTTGGAAGGAAAGTTATGACCAACCTAGATAGCATATTCAAAAGCAGAGACATTACTTGGCCAACAAAGGTTCGTCTAGTCAAGGCTATGGTTTTTCCTGTGGTCATGTATGGATGTGAGAGTTGGACTGTGAAGAAGGCTGAGCGCCAAAGAATTGATGCTTTTGAACTGTGGTGTTGGAGAAGACTCTTGAGAGTCCCATGGACTGCAAGGAGATCCAACCAGTCCATTCTAAAGGAGATCAGCCCTGGGATTTCTTTGGAAGGACTGATGCTAAAGCTGAAACTCCAGTACTTTGGCTACCTCATGTGAAGAGCTGACTCATTGGAAAAGACTCTGATGCTGGGAGGGATTGGAGGCAGGAGGAGAAGGGGATGACAAAGGCTGAAATGGCTGGATGGCATCACCGATTCGATGGACATGAGTTTCAGTGAACTCTGGGAGTTGGTGATGGACAGGGAGGCCTGGCGTGCTGCAATTCATGCGGTCGCAAAGAGTTGGACATGACTGAGCGACTGAACTGAACTGAACTGAAACTATCAATGATTTCTCAAATCTCCTATTTAGCATTATGTAAATAGAAAAGTGAAAGTGCTAGTCCCACAGTGGTTGGTGTCTTTGTGACACCATGGACTGTAGCCTCTGTCCACGGAATTCTCCAGACAAGAATACTGGAGTGGGTTGCCATTCCCTTCTCCAGGGGATCTTCTTGACCCCAGGATCAAACCCAGGTCTCTTGCGTTGCAGGCAGATTCTTTACCACCTGAGCTGTCAGGGAAACCCATCATAAATAGAAAACAACTTGCTAAAATAATATATATATATACACACATGCATATTTTGATCAACTAATACAGAAGAATATAGTCCCTCCATGTAGTCACATTCATTTCACTTCTAAATGATCCAATCAGTTAATTTAAAGGGACAGAATATAAACTTTAAGATGGTTTGCATTTTAAAGATGAATTGAAGGCCAGAGATATTAAAAATTACAAATCCAAAGTTAGGACTACAAGTTCGTTCTGATAATACTTAATCTGATGTTTTTGCACTGTTACATCACAATTTCAAATTTCACAAAGCATCAGAAAAAAAGAAAAAAGAACTTAACATTGGGTGTTGCTACCTATTTATTGACAAGTGGCACCCCACTCCAGTACTCTTGCCTGGAAAATCCCATGGAAGGAGGAGCCTGGTAGGCTGCAGTTCATGAGGTCGCTAAGAGTCGGACACGACTGAGCAACTTCACTTTCACTTTTCACTTCATGCATTGGAGAATGAAATGGCAACCCACTCCAGTGTTCTTGCCTGGAGAATCCCAGGGACGGGGGAGCCTGGTGGGCTGCCGTCTATGGGGTCGCACAGAGTCGGACATGACTGAAGCGACTTAACAGCAGCGGCAAAGATATTTAAAAAAGAAAACAAAACTGTAACTAATGTTCTCTAATATCCACTCTTTTCTCTTTCACTGGTAAAGAAACATGATTTTTAGCAGACCAAAGGATTTCATCCTTCCCTGGGCCCCCGACATTCCTCAGCTATTCTTTTCTCTTACTCTTCTAGCTGCTTCTCCCATTCTCAAGACAGTTTATGCACAGCTTTCACAGCTTTCCCTAACTGTGCCTCTCATTCTGAGCCAATGCTCTTTTGTTGGACTACAGCTTCATTAACCAAGATTTGTGCAATCCAGGGCAATTAAATAATTTCTTCAATTTTCAAATTCTTGTTTACTAGAATCAAATCAGTAACAGTACCAACCCTGTTGGGAGGAATTAATTAAGGCAACACATTTAAAACTCTGTATTTATTTAATATAAAATGGGAAAGAGAAAGTCTCTTTAGCAACTGGTGTTGAGAAGGTTGGACAGCTGTATGGAAATCAATGAAGTTAAAGACTTAATATAAGAAAAGACACCATAAAACTCCTAGAAGAGATCATAGGTGAAACATTCTCTGACATAAATCGTACCAACATTTTCTTAGGCCAGTCTCCCAAGGCAATAGTGATACAGACAAAAATAAACAAATAGGACCCAATCAAACTGACAATTTTTTTTGCACAGCAAAGGAAACAATAAAATCAAAATACAACTTACCTAATGGGAGAAACTGTTTGCAACCAATGTGACCAACAAAGTCTTAATTTCCAAAACATACAAACAGCACATACATCTCAATAGTAAAAAATAAAATAAAACTCAATAAAAAAAAAATGGGCAGAAGACCTAAATAGATATTTCTCCAAAGAAGAGTATAAATGTAAATGGCCAATAGGTACATGAAAAGATGTTCAAGTCACTAATTATTGGTGGTTTAGTCACTAAGTTCTGTCTGACTCTCTTGCGATCCCATGAACTGTAGCCAGGCAGGCTGATCTGTCCATGGATTCTCTAGGCAAGAATACTGGAGCAGGTTGCCATTTCTTTCTCCAGGGGATCTTCCCAATCCAGGAATCGAACCTGGGTCTCCTGCATTGCAGGCAGGTTTTTTACCACCTGAGCTACAAGGGAAGCACACTAATTATTAAGCATTGCAAACCAAAACTATGAGATACTATCTCACACCAGTCAAAATGACCATCATTAAAATATCTACAAGTTGCAAATATTGGAGCAGGTATGGAGAAGAAAACAATCCTCTGAACTGATGGTGAGAATGTCAGTTAGTGCAAGTTCCTCAAAAAACTAAAAATAGAATTACCATATGATCCAGTAATTCCACTCCTGGGCATATATTTGGACAAAACTATGATGCAAAAAAGATACATGCCGGGGTCCAGCCCCGGTGGATCCAGGGAATTCGAAGCGGGGACGGCATCGGCGAGGATCAGGAAACAACTACTTAATTAAACTTTAACTAAGGATATAAAGAGTAATAGAATGAGGATAGCTCAGTGAGGAAATTCAGTGGAGAAAAGAGGCTGAAATAAGGATAGCTCAGTAGGAAAATTCAGTGAAGAAAAGAGGCTGAACAATTCAGCCAGAAGGTAAGAGAAAGAACGACATGGGGAGACCAAGTTTCAGTGAACAAGGCCCGCACTTTATTTTCCAAAGTTGTTTTTATACCTTAAGTTATGCATAGAGGATAATGGGGGAAGGGGTAGAGTCATGCAGTAAGCCAGGCTTTCTTCCTGCAAACTTATTATATGCAAAAGTTTAGGTGATTTGCATCATCTTCTGGCCCGGAGGCCTGTTAACATTTTAAGACCCTTTCTTCAGAAAACTTATTTTTCTCTAAAGGTGAAAAGTCAAGCGCCACCCTCCAAAAGCATTAGATAAAGTTGCATTCCTACAGAGCAAAGGTGTGGTGGGCTATAACAAGAAAAAGAATTAACTCAAGGGTCCCAGGTTACAAACATTAAAGCTACTATTTACACCAGTTATATTAATCAATACACTGCCAGGGACACAGCAGGTAAGGGATATGGAGACTTAGCAGCAAACATTGGCCCAACAAGTGAAAAACCCTTCACCAATACAATTTCTAATCAATCTTTTAACTGCTCAAAGGAATCTGTATTTAGACAGTTTAGAACATCTCATGCCTCTCATAGTTGGGAGGCTCTGAGCAATCACATGTGGTCGGAAAAACCTATTCAGGCAGGCTAGAGGACTTCCAAAGGAATTTGTAGGTTGAAACACTCACACCCAGGAATTATTAACTGGAGCTGTAAGCTAACTCTTTTTTCAGAGAGAGGTAGTGGGGGACAGCCCCCTGTAAAGTCAGAGGTGTAGGTGAAAGCACAAAGCAGAAAGTAGGCAGACTCTGGTTTTGGGGGTAGATGCTCGAGAATTTCCAGGGAGACTCCTGAGGCTTGATCCCGCCTTTGCGTATGCCAAGCCTCCTTCCTCAAGACCTTTGCCAGGGGCAGAGCTCGCTCCCCGCAGATACACACACTCCTGTGTTCACAAAAGCACTATTCACAATAGCCAAGACATGGAGACAATATAAAATGCCCATTGACAGATGAATGGTTAAAGATGTGGTATATATTTATGATGCAATCTATTCAACCATAAAAAAGAATGGCATAATGCCATATGCAGAGTATAAATTACTTATACTCTGATAACTTATATACAGAGTATATCGTGCGAAATGCCAGACTGGATGAAGCAAAGCTGGAATCAAGATTGCAGGGAGAAATATCAATAATCTCAGATACGTAGATGATACCACCCTTATGGCATAAAGCAAAGAAGAACTAAAGAGCCTCTTGATGAAAGTGAAAGAGGAGAGTGAAAAACTGGCTTAAAACTAAACATTTAAAAAATGAAGATCAAAAAAAAAAAAAATGAGGATCATAACATCTGGTCCCATCACTTCATGGCAAATAGATGGAGAAACAATGGAAACAGTGACAGACTTTATTTTCTTGGGCTCCAAAATCACTGCAGATGGTGACTGCAGCCATGAAATTAAAAGACACGTGCTCCTTGGAAGAAAAGCTATGACCAACCTAGAGACCACATTAAAAAGCAGAGACATTACTTTACCAACAAAGGTCCATCTAGTCAAAACTATGGTTTATCCAATAGTCATGTATGGATGTGAGTGTTGGACCATATAGAAAGCTGATCGCCAAAGAACTGATGCTTTTGAACTGTGGTGTTGGAGAAGACTCTTGAGAGTCCCTTGGACTACAAGGAGATCAAACCAGACAATCCTAAAGGAAATCAGTCCGGAATATTCACTGGAATCAGATCAGATCAGATCAGTTGCTCAGTCGTATCGACTCTTTGGGACCCCATGAATCGCAGCATGCCAGGCCTCTCTGTCCATCACCAACTCCCGGAGTTCACTCAGACTCACGTCCATCGAGTCAGTGGTGCCATCCAGCCATCTCATCCTCTGTCGTCCCCTTCTCCTCTTGCCCCCGATCCCTCTCAGCATCAGAGTCTTTTCCATTGAGTCAACTCTTCGCATGAGGTGGCCAAAGTACTGGAGTTTCAGCTTTAGCATCATTCCTTCCAAAGAAATCCCAGGGCTGATCTCCTTCAGAATGGACTGGTTGGATCTCCTTGCAGTCCAAGGGACTCTCAAGAGTCTTTTCCAACACCACAGTTCAAAAGCATCAATTCTTTGGCACTCAGCCTTCTTCACAGTCCAACTCTCACATCCATACATGACCACTGGAAAAACCATAGCCTTGACTAGACGAACCTTTGTTGGCCAAGTAATGTCTCTGCTTTTGAATATGCTATCTAGGTTGGTCATAACTTTGCTTCCAAGGAGTAAGTCTTTTAATTTCATGGCTTCAGTCACCATCTGTAGTGATTTTGGAGCCCCTCAAAACAAAGTCTGACACTGTTTCCACTGTTTCCCCATCTATTTCCCATGAAGTGATGGGACCAGATGCCATGATCTTTGTTTTCTGAATGTTGAGCTTTAAGCCAACTTTTTCACTCTCCACTTTCACTTTCATCAAGAGGCTTTTGAGTTCCTCTTCACTTTCTGCCATAAGGGTGGTGTCATCTGCATATCTGAGGTTAGTGATATTTCTCCCGGCAATCTTGATTCCAGCTTGTGTTTCTTCCAGCCCAGCGTTTCTCATGATGTATTCTGCATATAAGTTAAATAAACAGGGTGACAATATACAGCCTTGATGAACTCCTTTTCCTATTTGGAAACAGTCCGTTGTTCCATGTCCAGTTCTAACTGTTGCTTCCTGACCTGCATACAGATTTCTCAAGAGGCAGATCAGGTGTTCTGGTATTCCCATCTCTTTCAGAATTGTCCACAGTTTATTGTGATGCACACAGTCAAAGGCTTTGGCATAGTCAATAAAGCAGAAATAGATGCCTTTCTGGAACTCTTGCTTTTTCCATGATCCAGCGGATGTTGGCAATTTGATCTTTGGTTCCTCTGCCTTTTCTAAAACCAGCTTGAATATCAGGAAGTTCACGGTTCACATATTGCTGAAGCCTGGCTTGGAGAATTTTGAGCATTACTTTACTAGCATGTGAGATGAGTGCAATTGTGCAGTAGTTTGAGCATTCTTTGGCATTGCCAGAGAAACCCAAGTAAGACAGTAGGTGTTGCAAGAGGGCATCAGAGGGCAAACACACTGAAACCATACTCACAGAAAACTAGTCAATCTAATCACACTAGGACCACAGCCTTGTCTAACTCAATGAAACTAAGCCATGCCTGTGGGGCAACCCAAGATGGGTGGGTCATGGTGGAGAGATCTGACAGAGTGTGGTCCTCTGGAGAAGGGAATGGCAAACCACTTCATTATTCTTGCCTTGAGAACCCCATGAACAGTATGAAAAGGCAAAATAATAGGCTACTGAAAGAGGAACTCCCCAGGTCAGTAGGTGCCCAATATGCTACAGGAGATCAGTGGAGAAATAACTCCAGAAAGAATGAAGGGATGGAGCCAAAGCAAAAACAATACCCAGCTCTGGATGTGACTGGTGATAGAAGCAAGGTCTGATGTTGTAAAGAGCAATATTGCATAGGAACCTGGAATGTCAGGTCCATGAATCAAGGCAAATTGGAAGTGGTCAAACAAGAGATGGCAAGAGTGAATGTCAACATTCACTGGAATAATCAGTCCTAAAGCACGTCCTTTAAGTGTGAAGCTTGAATACTTTGGCCACCTGATGCAAAGAACTGACTCCTTAGAAAAGACCTTGATGCTGGGAAAGATTGCAGGCAGGAGAAGGGTACGACAGAGGATGAGATGGTTGGATGGCATCACTGACTCAATGGACATGAATTTGAGCAAGCTCCAGGAGTTAGTGATGGACAGAGAAGCCTAGAGTGATGCAGTCCATGGGGTCTCAAAGAGTCAGACACGACTGAGCCTCTGAACTGAACTGAATGCCATATGCAGCAACATGAATGTACCTAGTGAAGTGAAGTCGCTCAGTCGTGTCCGACTCTTTGCGACCCCGTGGACTGTAGCCTATCAGGCTCCTCCGTCCATGGGATTTTCCAGGCAAGAGTGCTGGAGTGGATTGCCTTTTCCTTCTCCAGGGGATCTTTCTGACCCAGGAATCGAATCGGGGTCTCCTGTATTGCAGGCAGACGGTTTACCTACCGTCTGAGCCACCAGGGAAGCCCATGAATGTACCTAGAGATTATCAAACTAAGTGATGTAAATCAGACAGAGAAAGAAAAGTATCATATGGTATCACTTATATGTAGAATCTAAAGTATGGCACAGATTAACATATCTGTGAAACAAACTCCTAGACACAGATAACAGACCTGTAGTTCCTAAGAGGAGGGGTTGGGGGAGGGTGCACTGAGAGTCTGGGGTTAGTAGATGCAAACTATTACATACAGAACAGATAGACAATGATGTCCTACTCTATAGCTCAGGGAACTATATTCAATATCCTGGGATAAACCATAATGGAAAAGAATATAAAAAGAATGTATACATATGGATAGCTATGTGTATAACTGAGTCACTCTGCTTTACAGCAGAGATTGGCCAACATTGTAAATCAACTCTACTTCAATAAAAATAAATTTAAAGCTCTCAACGAAGTGGGTAGCATAGTAAGATCAATAAACTGATTTTTGTTGTCTTTACTAGTGTTTTTTTTCCTTATTTCACTTAAAAGATGTCTAGATTCCTAAACTTCCTCAACTTTTGCCTTTGGACTCTACATTCACCTATAATCTCAGTTAGGACTTCCCTGGTGGCTCAGACGGTAAAGTCTCTGTCTACAATGCGGGAGACCCGGGTTCAATGCGGGAGACCCGGGTTCAATCCGGGTTTGGGAAGATCCCCTGGAGAAGGAAATGGCAATCCACTCCAGTACTATTGCCTAGAAAATCCCATGGACAGAGGAGCCTGGTAGAGAGGAGTCCATGGGATCGCAAAGAGTCGGACACGACTGAGCAACTTCACTTTGACTTTCATAATCTCAGTTAATCCCATTTAATCATTTTGTCAGTTCTTTAAGGAAGAGACTTCCATCTCCAATTTTGGCTAAGCTGACTTTCTGCTCTTTAGATCCTATGGCTTCCTTCCCTCTTTGAGATCTTGTCAATCATCCATCCCTTTTCTTCTCCATAGGGTCCTTCACTTCAGTTACTGGAATATTCTCAAACCTGTCCCATGAATAAAGAATGCCCAGGGCAAGTTTCAGCTCATCTTTTATTACTCTGGCTCACTCACTTCCTCTTCTGTTAAGATTTGTTCCTCCTTCCCTTCTGTCTGGCTTTACCCCTTGGTTAGGCAATTTCTCACCTTTGTTCCCTATGCATGTTTTTCACTGAACTATAATTTTGTGTGTGTATCTCTCTGCTCCCCACACCCAGTATTAACTACAAGAGTTCAAAAGCTTTTATTAGTTAAATCTCCAGTACCTATCAGATTCTTAGTGCTTGTGAAATAATTCTTGAATTAGAATATGGGAGGTTACAGAAATCATCCTCATTTACATCTTATTTTCTTTGTTCTTTGTTCTTATAGATTCCTTTGAATTCAATCTTCAAAAGAACTTTATTTAGCTTTCGAAAAATTTGATAAAACTCAGAAAAGGCACAAACTCTTAATTTTCTATAACTATAAAAAGTAGCTAGAATCTAAAAGCTACAAGGAAAATGGATATTTTCCCAATTTTTCCAAACCACCATCTGTCTGATTTTCAACAAATATTCCACTTTCAACTATACAGATCTCTATGAAGAGAATTTTGGTAAACAACAAAACTAGCAACCAATAGACACTTCCTCCTCCCAATTAAAAAGGACCTGAGGCCAGGGAATTAAAATTAGCAATAGGAGAAACCATGTTTTAAATGGTAAGCTAAAGCTTACATTATTCTTTCTGTCCATGTAATGAATGCAGATGCCAAGTTCTTCTATAGTTTAAACAATACACTATGTGTTCTGATGTGAAGTGGGAATTAGTCTCTTTTTCACCCACTCTTCACTCAAGGCATTTTTACAATTTTTGGTGCAGTATCTCTCAATTAGAAGCCATTGCAAACACTAGTTTACCAGCTTATTGTGGACAGGGATCACAAGTTGGTAAATTGATTATTTTTAAATTGTTTTTGACTTCTTCACTGTATCCTATTGTTTGTGTGACCGGATTAGTTAAGAATATGTTCCTTAGGATGTTACAGACATCTGCAATTAAGTACAGGAAAGGAATGTTTCACCCCCAACCATGGAAGCCTATCAGATCTTTTCATGTGTTTACTTTCAATCCTTGCTTCCTTTGAGACTTTAAAGCAAAAAAAAAAAAAAAAAAGGCACAAAAAAACAAACAAAAAAAACCCTGAAAACAAAACACTGTAACTTTACAGATATAAAGTTGTAAAAAGCAGTGTTCCCAATTTGCCATGGGATTCATCAGTTAAAAATACATTTTTCTGGTTCCTCTTTCAGACCGACTAAATCAGATTCTCCATAGCAGAGGCCTGGGTACCTCTATTTTTAGTTGATAATCCTTAGGACAGACAAGTCTGGGAAATTCTGTGGTAAAGGCAGCCCCAGAGTGAGAAGGAATGACTAGTGTGGCAACGGAACATGAAATTAGGAATAATAATGTTGCTAAGTTTATGCAACAGCAATTAACACTCACATTGACTGATAAAGAAATAGCCTTGGTATAATACATTAAGTGCAAACCTAAAAATATGTCAGAAAACTAGACTTGGTACAATGCCATGATAGCAGATCAACCCCCTGGCTCTCAAGACTATGAGAATAGCATTCTGATTCCCCCTTGCCTTCCTCCCTTCCTTCCTGACCCCCTCCCTCCCTCCTTTCTTCCTTCCTTTCTTTTGAACTGACAGTGCAGTTTCACTTACTGACATGGATGTCTTCTTTGGAAGAAATATTCCTAAAATATTTTATCACAAAAAAAGTAGCTGTGGCAAAGGGTATGATTCATACAAGGAAACAACTGCAAAGTCAAGCCAGTTCTCATGGTTGATAACTGAGATGATTTATTCCAACTCATGGATACTTTGTAGGCTTGGTGGATGGAAGGCAATCTGTTATCTTTTCATTATGTTGGAGCAGATTTCTTGACTGTTACCATATGGCAATAAGATTTTTAAGATTTTGTTTAATGCTTAATGCACATTGAAATAGTATTGTTTAGGAAGTCTCTGGGGCTTCCCTGGTGGCTCAGACAGTAAAGAATCCACCTGCAATTCAGGGGACCTGGGTTCGATCCCTGGGTCAGGAAGATCTCCTGGAGAAGGGAATGGCTACTCACTCCAGTATTCTTGCCTGGAGAACCCTCATGGATAGAGGAGGCTGACGGGCTACAGTCCATGGGGTTGCAAAGAGTCTGACATAACTGAGTGACTAACACTTAACTTCAGGAAGTCTCTAACTCTTCTGGAATGGAAAAACACATGAATTACAAAAAAGAAAAAATGAATTTCAGTAATGAAGTATATTAACACATATACATGGAATCTAGAAAAATGGTACTGATGAATCTATTTGTGGGGCAGCTGTAGAGATGCAGAGAACAGACTTGCAGACACAGAGGGAGGAGAGAGTGGGACAAATTGAGAGCGTAGCATTGAGACATATACACTGGCATAAGTAAAGCAGATAGCTAGTGGGAAATTGCTGTATAACACAGGGAGTGCAACCTGGTGTTCTGTGACAACCTAGAGGGGTGGGATGGGGTGGGGGGTGGAAGGGACTCCGCCAGAGGGAGGGGACATAAGTATACTTATGATTGATTCATGTTGTTGTATAGTAGAAACCAACACAATATTTTAAAACCATTATCCTCCAATCAAAAATACATTTAAAAAATGTAGCTCAGATGTTATCTTTAATAGAAGAATTTGCTTTGGCAAAAGGGGACATAATCCTGAAGAAAGAGCAGTAACAATATGGCATAATAGGAATCCTTTTGAATAATTTAATAAACCGGTGTTAATAATGATGATTACTATTATCAATAATTTATCCCTGTTGAGGACTTATGCCTACCTTACATCAGACATTATGCTAAGTAGTTTATATGGACTAATTTAATTCTCACAGCACTTCTATGAGTTGGGAATTGTAATGATCTCTACTATTTTACAATCAAGGAAACTTAGAAAGCTGGCTAGTAGCAGAACCAGCATTTGAATCCAGATCTACACTATTTAATCAGTTTTGTGTAGAATTAAAGATTCGCCTTTGCTGGAAACATTGCTTGTCTGACTGAAATCTAGCTTGAAGAGAGCAGTGGATGGTGAAATGAACTGTGTTCTCTCTTCTACAGAAATTCTTTTTATAACCATACCTCTTGGGTCCTATAACCCAGGCATGTGAGGTTCTTGGTTATAATGTGAAAGGTCAGTATCAATCTCCCAAAAGATATTGTTACAGGATCGGTCAATAAGTACTATAATTATATGTTAAAATCAGAATAATTATAATTTTGAAAAGTGAGCTAGTAAGCTGACATATTATTTCCTATTTTTGCTGTAATAAAATATCACAATTTTAGTGGCTCAGACCCTCATTATTTTATAGTTCCAGGAAGTCCTGAGTTCACTGTGAAATGAAAGTGAAAGTTCCAGGAAGTCTAGAGTCCACTGGGCTAAAATAAAATTGTTAGTATGGCTGCTTCCTCCTGGGTTTCCCCAGAGGCACTAGTGACAAAGAACCTGCTTTTTTTGTTTGTTTTTTTTTAATTATTTTAAATTTTATTTTATTTTTAAACTTTACAAATTGTGTTAGTTTTGCCAAATATCAAAATGAATCCACCACAGGTATACGTGTGTTCCCCATCCTGAACCCTCCTCCCTCCTCCCTCCCCATACCATCCCTCTGGGTCGTCCCAGTGCAGTAGCCCAAAGCATCCAGTATCCTGCATCGAACCTGGACTGGCATCTCGTTTCATACATGATATTTTACCTGTTTCAATGCCTTTCTCCCAAATCTTCCCACCCTCTCCCTCTGCAACAGAGTCCGTAAGACTGTTCTAAACATCAGTGTCTCTTTTGCTGTCTCGTATACAGGGTTATTGTTACCATCTTTCTAAATTCTATATATATACGTTAGTATACTGTATTGGTGTTTTTCTTTCTGGCTTACTTCACTCTGTATGATAGGCTCCAGTTTCATCCACCTCATTAGAACTGATTCAAATGTATTCTTTTTAATGGCTGAGTAATACTCCATTGTGTATATGTACCACAGCTTTCTTGCCCATTCATCTGTTGATGGACATCTAGGTTGCTTCCATGTCCTGGCTATTGTAAACAGTGCTGCGATGAACATTGGGGTACATGTGTCTCTTTCCCTTCTGGTTTCCTCAGTGTGTATGCCCAGCAGTGGGATTGCTGGATCATAAGGCAGTTCTATTTCCAGTTTTTTAAGGAATCTCCACACTGTTATCCATAGTGGCTGTACTAGTTTGCATTCCCACCAACAGTGTAAGAGGGTTCCCTTTTCTCCACACCCTCTCCAGCATTTATTGCTTATAGACTTTTGGATCGCAGCCATTCTGACTGGTGTGAAATGGTACCTCATAGTGGTTTTGATTTGCATTTCTCTGATAATGAGTGATGTTGAGCATCTTTTCATGTGTTTGTTAGCCATCTGTATGTCTTCTTTGGAGAAATGTCTGTTTAGTTCTTTGGCCCACTTTTTGATTGGGTCATTTATTTTTCTGGAGTTGAGCTGTAGGAGTTGCTTGTATATTTTTGAGATTAGTTGTTTGTCAGTTGCTTCATTTGCTATTATTTTCTCCCATTCTGAAGGCTGCCTTTTCAACTTGCTAATAGTTTCCTTTGATGTGCAGAAGCTTTTAAGGTTAATTAGGTCCCATTTGTTTATTTTTGCTTTTATTTCCAATATTCTGGGAGGTGGGTCATAGAGGATCCTACTGTGATGTATGTCAGAGAGTGTTTTGCCTATGTTCTCCTCTAGGAGTTTTATAGTTTCTGGTCTTACATTTAGATCTTTAATCCATTTTGAGTTTATTTTTGTGTATGGTGTTAGAAAGTGTTCTAGTTTCATTCTTTTACAAGTGGTTGACCAGTTTTCCCAGCACCACTTGTTAAAGAGATTGTCTCTAATCCATTGTATATTCTTGCCTCCTTTGTCAAAGATAAGGTGTCCATATGTGGGTGGATTTATCTCTGGGCTTTCTATTTTGTTCCACTGATCTATATTTCTGTCTTTGTGCCAGTACCATACTGTCTTGATAACTGTGGCTTTGTAGTAGAGCCTGAAGTCAGGTAGGTTGACTCCTCCAGTTCCATTCTTCTTTCTCAAGATAGCTTTGGCTATTCGAGGTTTTTTGTATTTCCATACAAATTGTGAAATTATTTGTTCTAGCTCTGTGAAGAATACCCAAAGAACCTGCTTGCCGGTGTAGGAAGCAGGTTCAATCCCTGAGCAGGGAAGATCCCCTGGAGGAGGGCATGGCAACCCACAACAGTATTCTTGCCTGGAGAATCCCACAGACAGAGGAGCCTGGTGGGCTACAGTCCTTGGGGTCACAAAAGTGTTGGCCATGGCTGAGCATGCACACACTAGTTCTTCCTAGAGTCTCTGGGGGGCGGGGAATGTTTTCTTTTCCAGCTTCTAGAGGTTGTCCTTCATCTTCAAAGCCAGCAACACAGCATATCCAAATCTCTTTCTCTCTCAGACCTCTGATTCCACCAACATATCTCCCCATCTCCCCTTGGCCCTCCTGCCTCCCCCTTGTAAGGACCCTGTGATAATGTTGAGCCCATCAAGATCATTCAGAGTAACCTCCCATCTTCAGATCCTGAGCTTAATTACATCAGCAAAGTCTTACTCAGGTAAGCTAACCCATTCACAGGTCCTGGAGTTTAGGATACGACATCTTTGCTGCTGCTGCTGCTGCTGCTAAGTCGCTTCAGTCGTGTCCGACTCTGTGCGACCCCATAGACGGCAGCCCACCAGGCTCCCCCGTCCCTGGGATTCTCCAGGCAAGAACACTGGAGTGGGTTGCCATTTCCTTCTCCAAAGCATGAAAGTGAAAAGTGAAAGTGAAGTCGCTCAGTCGTGTCTGACTCTTAGCGACCCCATGGACTTCGGCCTACCCGGCTCCTCCATCCATGGGATTTTCCAGGCAAGAGTACTGGAGTGGGGTGCCATTGCCTTCTCCATGACATCTTTAGAGGGCCATTATTCAGCCTACAACAACTGGATTAATATTGATAAATTCAAAGATATTGTGTGTAACTGTGATATTTATCCCACAGAATTTTATTGCAGAAAAAGATTATACTGATGTAGAAACTGAGGTCAAGAAAGAATATGAGAGTGTTGAGAAATAGCTTAAGCTCTTCAAGTTTCTTTTAAAATCTTAAATTAGATGAGAAAATAGAAAAAACGTGGCCACATGTTTGCACATGAACCAGTTGAAAATGAAAATAAGAGGCTGGTTGAGATAAGCAGTTGTGCAAAAAAAAAAAAAAAAAAAAAATACTCCCATTCCTCTTTTCCATCTTAGATGATTTACTTATGTAATTTTTACAGTGATAAGATCATGTGCTTGACAATTCTTAAGTCTTTCATACAATCACTCAAAAGTGAGAAATCGTGTGCATCCAGTCAAATGTGGTGCAGCATATGAATCCCAAGATTTAAAACTCTCTCTGAGGCCACAGTACTGTAAATTAAAAAAAAAAAAACCCATTTCAAGGCATATTATAGTGAAACTACAGACAATTCGGCATGAAAGGAAGTTCCTAGAAGTATCCAGAAAGAAAAATGACTCTGGTGCAAGAATCAATCTCAAAATGGTACCAAATGTCTCTAACAACACTGGAAATCAATGGAGAAATAGATTCAAAATCCTGAGGTTTCTAAACCTAGCTAAATTATTGACCAGATGAAAAATAGAATGAAGATACCTTTAAAAATATAAGAACTAAAAACAGTATCTTACTTGCACTCTCTTTGGGAAGGTACTGAAAGCTGTGGTTCTGCAAAATGTAGGATAAAGAAGAGATAGAGTAAAAAAAAAAAAAAAAAAATGTAGGATCCAGGAAATGGTTATCCAATAAAGGAGCTCTAGGGAAAGGAGGTTCCAATCCAGTTCCAATAGCAGAAGAGCGGAATTCTGGGAAGAGGTCTCAGTGCTGAGAAGGGTTAAAGGAGCGATAGATTATATGACATATTTGAATTATAGAAATCATATTGCTTAGGTATTTGTCAACTTAGTTGAGGCAATTAGGGGAAAATAGCAATGTATATATTAAAAATAAAACAGAGAAAGTGAAGAAATAATGAATAAATAGACTCCAGCAAAAAATAGTGCAAGGAAGACACAATCATAGTTTACTATTTGACTTCAATGTGAACATTGTTTTCATTGTCAAGATCATCAAAACTGCAGCTTTAACTAGAAATTGTGATTAACTACATCGATAGGACGAATGTTGATAAGATATAAGAAATGATGGCATAAAAGAGTTAAATATTCATAATACATGAAACCAATACACGATTACTAACTAAAATGAAAAAATCGGGCAGTGGAATTATGAGCATAATTGTTTGGAAACATGGACGTAAACACAGGAAGAAACGGAGTAAAGAGGTAAGAGGTACTTCTAGGCATCAGTACTGGACGAAGGGGAGGACAGGTAGGGGAAGAGTCTGCTGTTCTTAAGCATGTTTTGAAATACAATGTGCCTTTTAACTTTGTACCAGAATGACTTTGATGGAAATAAAAACTTCAAAAGAGCTCTGGAGGGTCGTCTCTTGTCGTTTAGTGGTTAACACTTCACCTTCCAATGCAGGGGATGCAGGTTCAGTTCCTGGTCAGGGAACTAAGATCCCACAGGCCACGGGCTTGGCCAAAATAAAAAAACAACAACAAAAATTATTCCCTTTTTATTTATTTTTTAAAAAGCATTAGAAACACCTAAGTAAAGCAACCAGCATTCTGTTATATATGCAGTAAGCATCCAACAAGTGTTCTCTGTCATTCTGATTGTTGCCTGTTCCTGGAGGAACACTACAGGAAGAGACTGACTTGCAGACTCATTAACACTTTGGATGCCTATGGGAGTCTTCCATCAGGTTGAGGACCACCGCCACGGTCAATCTGGCTTCTTCCTTCCTGCTCCCAGATATTGCAACCAGCCTGAAAAGACGAAAAGAAAACCTCCTACCACTCCAGATTAAGCAGCTACTGTTTTCAAGATACTAGTGATTCCAAGATAAATAGGACATTGTCTCCTTTCCAATCACTGAAGACCTACTGAGCATAATAAAGGTGGCAAGGTTTGCTAAGTGCTGAAGTGGAGTATCAGCAAAGTGCCACGTGTGCACCAAAGAGAGAACAATTGGCCAAGATTTGCCTTCAGGCAAGGATTCATGGAGGAGGCGGTACATATTCTATTTACATCCTGAGAGCATCTTCATAGATTTAATTAAGAAACAGAGATATGGTATTCTAAGTCCAAGAAGAGGGGTTAAGCAGAGGCTCAAAAGGGAAAACAAAAGGTGAGAGAAGCCTCATAGTTTTTTGTATGAAGGTGCAGAGAAATTTGTAGGATGATATAAAAGTTCTATATCTGATTTGGTGATAGTAACATGGATGTATCATGGATCTGACAAAACTCACTTAATTGCACATGTTAACCTGCATTTTATTATATAGAAAGTACACCTTGGTAAGAAAAATATATTAAAAAATAAAAAATGTTTAAATTTTCCAGATATGAAAAAGAGAGAAAGAGAAAGGAAAAAAGGGAGAAGGAGGTTGGCTTGGCATTGGAGACTGACACTGAATCAGGAATTAAAGCATTAAGATGAAAGCATGATGGAAATTACTGGTGATAACAAGAGATCTGAAACTGACAGGGGCAGAGGTTATGCAAGAGGAGGAAGAGCAGTTGGGCAGCAACAATGAACCAACAAGAAGAACACCTTACTGACCTCCAGGCCCAGTTTCGGAAGGTCCAGACCTAGACAGCAGATTAAAAAGCACAGCTGTCACTTTGCCAACAAAGGTCCAGATAGTCAAAACTATGTTTTTCCAGTTGTCATGTACACATGTGACAGCTGGACCCTAAAGAAGGCTGAGTGCCCAAGAATTGATGCTTCCAAATTGTCCTGCTGGTGAAGACTCTTGAGAGTCCCTTGGACTGAAAACAGATCAAACCAGTCAATCCTAATGGAAATCAGTCCTGAATATTCATTGGAAGGACTGATACTGAAGCTGAAGTTTCAATACTTTGGCCTTTGGCCACTTGATGTGAAGATCTGACTCATTTGAAAAGACCCTAATGTTGGGAAAGATTGAAGACAAAAAGAGAAGGAGGTGACAGAGGATGAGATGGTTAGATAGCATCACCAACTCAACAGACATGAATATGAGCAAACTTCGAGAGATAGTGAAGGACAGGGGAGCTTGACATGCTGTAGTCCATTGGTTTGCAAAGAGTTTGACATGGCTTAGTAATTGAACAACAAAACAACAGGTAGGAATTGGTGTGGAGAGGAAAGCATTATCATTAAAAAATCAACTCCATTATTTTTGTATGTCTGTACATTTTGAACATTTTACCTGTATCCATGAGGATAAAACTTCATATATATTATAATTAACTGATATATTTTAAAATTCACATAATTTATGCCTGAAGTAATCTGCAAATGACTACATCAAATCTCCTACCCAATGCATTATCTATAATGTTCTTAGGACTACCCAGTTTCTATTTAAATGCTTCTAGAAACAGGGCTTCTACCATCTCAAGTCTTCATGCCTCCCTGTTGGGGGGCCACACTTAATGTTAGAATATTTCATCTTTAAGGTGAAGACAAGTTAGGAAGCTGGTGATCTTCTTCCCACTGGCCTTGATCCTGTCTTCTGAAATTGTGTGCATGTGTACTAAGTTGCTTCAGTCATTAGACCCTTTGCAACTAAGTAGAGGAAACTTTATTGCATATATGGCCTTCAAATGATAAAATGGAAAGAATGCTAATATTGAGAAGCTAATGTTAACTGTCATACTCATATTATTGAATGAGGGGTAGTCAGTCAGGGAAGATTTCAAAGTGTGGGCATTTCTTAAGTTGCTTCTAACTCTATGGTCCTTCATCACTTTGCCCAAACAGAATTCATACACGGCTCCTTTGTGTTCCCACAGGTCCTGCCTGAATCGATAGACCGATGAGCTCCTAGATGGTGAGATAGTGACAGACTTCCATGTGGTAAGTATGCAATATATGTTTCACAAATAAATTAATGAATATAATAGTTTAGGAGCAAAGGCATTTCAGGAAGTGAGAACTATGTGCAAAAATCTGAAAGTCTGAAGCAGCATAGTTATTTGAGGTAAATCTATGTAGTCAGGTAGAACTAGCTGCACTAAAGAATATTAAAGTTGTCAATATAAAAAGAAAATTATTTAGATTGGCTCATACATGTGAACTACTTAGAATATAGCCTTGGGTGTTGGCTCTGTTCGCTTTAGCTAATGTCTTGGGTTGTTGAGTAGTGGCTAAAGACGTCTAAGGCTCCCAGAGGATGCTCAGCTTCAGTATCTCCAGCCTCTGACAGAGTATAGCACAGAAAGGTTAGAGAGTCACTTGCTAAGGATAGTCAAACATATTTAGCAGAGTGTGTGAAGCAGAGAGAGAATTCAGTGGTTGTGGAGGAGGTCTGTAATTCTATCTCTCCACTAGAAATCCTGTCTTGTCTTAGGTAGGCACTGGACTCCCCAGACTAATTCTGTTGTGAAAGACAGATCTAGCTAATAAAATTATGAGAAAAATATCTCCTGCATCAGACTGTTTTGGTCAATGTCTTTCCATTTTGCGAAATACTAAGATCTTGGCATCTGACATGACTGAATGACTGAACTGAACTGATGTAATGTCCTAGTAAAGCAACACAAAAGATAACACAGTTCACACTGCATCAGTATCAACAGAACAATAATGGTTTATAAATAAAATCAGCTAATCATAGTAAAATTATTCTTTAGCACCTTATATGTCTGATTTGAGGGGGGATAAATAGATTCTGATAAAATACATTTTCAATAGCTAGGTATCTTTAGAAACAATAATTGCAACCATGGGAGGAGAGGAGCCTCAAAATGAGCATACTTACATAGTTTAAAGAAGTTACCGTAATGATAGAAATATTTTAGAGATAAATGCATATATTCAAAGCTGATATTGAGGGAAAATTTTAAGTGAGAGAGAAAAAGGAAACTTCAGTTGGGATGGGACACAGAGTCAAAGGGACTTTCAGGTGGTGCAGTGGTAAAGAATCGGCCTGCCAATGCTGGAAATGCAAGAAACGCAGGTTCTATCCCAAGGTCAGAAAGATCCCCTGCAGAAGGGCATGGCAATCCACTCCAGTATCCTTGCCTGGTGAATTCCATGAACAGAGGAGCCTCGCAGGCAACAGACCATGGGGTCTTAAAGAGTTGGACACGACTGAGCACACACATAGTCAAAGAAACATAAGTTGTCTACTTTAAATCTTCCCTTCCCGAGTGCACATTGTTATATGGATAATAAGATGATGCTCAGAAAACCTGACTGTCTAGAGGCCACACTGCTTATACTAGAGGTAGTAGTAGAATTCAGGTTACCTGAATTCTAGATGAGTGTGTTCTCAACAACTGCGTACTGCCCATCTTCTTTTTAGTAGAAAATATCTTATTAGTATATTGACTAGTCTAGTGACAAGAACAATGAACTAAGATTAGATAATAAGTTAGGTAAAGCTTGCTTTGAAATTTTAAGGCAATCGCGCCAAAAATACACGAGGATTGGAAATACATAACATGGAAGATAGAATTCAGGAAAAAAATAGGATAGCTTAGAAATGTTTTGTATACAAATGCAAGGAGATGGAGTTTATTTAGGCAAATAAGTGTTTTAGCTTACAAAGTAATTTGTGCTGGTATTAAATAACAAATTAGGTGGCGTGGCACTTATAATTTAAGTGCTGAGCTAAAATATCAAGAAACTAAAAAGAACTTGTGTTTTATTGGGTGTTAATATTTTCTTTAAATGTTTAGCATTTGAGTAAAATAAGGCGATAAGTTAATTATTCCTTTGGTCAACTCAATAAAGAAATTTGGGACAGACTCTAAACAGTATCAGTGACTATATCAAAATGAATGCTAGAGAAAGAATTAATTGAAATAGAATATAATAAGGTTTTCAAATTTTGGTATGACTACTCACTAACATATTAAAAGGAATAAATAACACAGCAAATCGTTTGGTTCTGAAGATACTCAATAGCTTTGGAAAACAATAGCATAGTATGTTTAAAGTTAATATTTCCAGGTTAACTGGAAAAAAAATCCAAATAGTAGAAATTAGGTTAGGTCATTGAAAGAAGAAAATATGAAACTAGCTGAGAGGATTAAAATACAAAAATAAAATTAAACAAATGATTGAATCAGGAAACTATTCCTCAAATATAATAGGCAATGAAGAACAAAATAGAATTTTATTGCTCTGCCAGAGAAGAAAGGAAAGTAATAATAGATAACGGTATAAAAACTGAAGGTTTTCAATATATACATTCCAATATATATATTCCTGAATATATACATTCAATATATACTCTTCAGATAAGTTTACATGTTTAATGACTGGGTGAATTATGCTCCAATTATTTTCAAAAGACTGCAAGACCAAATTCCTAGGAAAATATATAGAGTACTGGGATATATTCCTGTTGTTGAGTAAAAAGCTACTTAATGAACTGCGGGTATATTTGCACTGCTATGAACTTCAAATTTTGAAATAAGGAATATAGAAAAAGTTCCTAAAAATCAATAAAAGTAAAATAATAATATATTTATCATCAATAGCTATAGAATAGGAAGAGAGGATTATTCTTAGAAATTACAGAATGATCAATCTAAAAAATATTAAAACCAAGTATAGGCAATCTTACTTTGTATAGTCTGGATATGCACAACTTTCAGTTACCACATTTTAGTTAAATGACACTAATCCCCCAGTAACTCAGTTCAAGTTTCAGTTACTCTACCTATTAACTATAAATAATAGCATACTGGATAAAATTAACTGCTAGGTCTTCAGTCCGCAAATCACCACATAAATAATAGATGCACATTAGGGTCAATTACCAATCACATTTCTTTTCTCAGAAGTTGTGTGTAATGGATCACTGTGCATTTATTACTCAATTTCTGCACAGACAGCAAAGCGTGTAGTTACAGTGCTTCCTTGTTCCCCAGGGAAAAACCTATGTGACCTTTTGTGAAAACGATAGTTGAAAGAGGGAATTAGCCAGTAAAGACGAATGCACAGCAAAGAAAACAAAAGTGATAACACTGAAAGTGAGAGTCACACCAGACAGAAGTGGAGTTGTAATAGCTGGGCATGTTGACACTGCAGCCATTTGAAAGACTCTAGATGTTGAGCCAGAAGAACTTGGTGAAGATAAACTTATAGACACAAATGAGGAATGTAGTTGTGACAAAAAAGGATAGAAATGTCCTAGAGGAAGTGACACTCTCAAAAATCTTCACTTTCAGGGTACTCTGAGAGATAGTTTCTGATACTGAAAGTGTAAAAGGTAAGTAAATTAGCTGACCTGAACTTGGATGGAACATTATGATTCTTTAAGCCTCAGAAAAGTTGCTCATTCCAGTCATAAACTACCTTGTGAGAAGAGAGCAAGCATTATTCAAATTACTCTTGATAAAATTTGTTTTTTGCAAAGAAGTAAAACACTTCTCACTGTTCTAATGTAGTAAATTATACTACATTGTATAAACTACACACTTTTTTTTTACTAGTTTTCAATTCCCCATATGTTTATAACTAACAGAATTCTTAATATTTTGAAATAAAATTTTAATGGTCTTTACATACTCATACATTTTCCCAAAGATTTTTAAGATTACTTCACTTGATTTCAGCTTGCACAGTCATTTTCATGATTGTACTGTTTTGCACAGTAAAAATTGCCTACATTAAGCAACTGCTTTGTATGTACTAAGAATAATATAGTATATTGCCTAATTATTTTTGTGAAGAGCAAGGTGCCCACAGTTAATATTATGTTTCATCTACCTTCTTCCTACCAGGCAATGAGAAAGGTAGACGCACTAGATCTCATTTGACTGAGATGTATCTCACATAAATACCACGTGTGGGGTTACTGAGTATTTATTGTGTGTTCTCTCTTTTGCCAGAAAATGTGGGGAACTAAAGAAGCCTTTACTTCAGTGGATTTATAAAATAATCATAAATATAAATGAGCACAAATGAAGCAACTAGAGAACAATTAAGTGCTAGACTATATTCATTTCTGATAAGAAGAGCTTAATGTGATGTTATGTTTCTGGGGGAAAGAGGCTTAGAGCAGACTGGGGATTTGAGTTCAGGTGCAAATCATGAGAAGAATTTGAAAAAGTAGAGACGATTATATTCTAAGGAGGCACATTAGATCAACACAAGATCATATGTGGCTGTTGTCTCCGTCCACGTGCCTGATATTCCTAGGGCATGGAGTAGCAAAGGAGTTTGCTAAAATATACAAATAAATATTTGGGAGTCCATGGACAAAAGAGAGCATAGCATAGGTCATCTGGAGTCAAATGTGTTACCCTCTGTGGGTCAGTGCCTAGGTCAGAACAAGAGAAGAATCAGAGTGAGAAGATAGAGAGTGAATTAACCACTCTTCAAGGGCCATACAAAGTACATACTAAATTCCAAAGGCTAGAAAAATAGTTAGGAAGTGGAACCATAGTGTGAACTCTAATAATACTATTTTTGTACCTGACTTACATTTACACTCCATTACGAAATACACATTTCCTTTTGCTACCCCATGGACTTTACAGTCCATGTAATTCACCAGGCCAGAACACTGGAGTGGGTAGCTTTTCTCTTCTCCAGGTGATCTTCCCAACCCAGGGATCGAACCCAGGTCTCTTGCACTGCAGGTGCATTCTTTACCAGCTGAGCCACAAGGGAAGCTTTAAGGAAAGCATCAATTTATAATTTCCAGTTGTATTTTGTCTGGGACTGGAGGTGGCAGCATTGCATTGGTGGCCTTAAATTAATGAGGGGAAGACAGATGAGAAGATTGGAAGGGGATAAGACGATTGTTGACAGAGTGTGAGCAAAAGGTCTGATAAACAATTGTACTATGAAAAAGTGGATGAAATACCACCTAGTTTTCAAATGATAACATGTAGAAGATGATACATGATTCTCTAATTAATGTAAAGAATGTCAGAGATAGTTTAATATATTAGAGGAAAAAGTCTGCACAGACCTGCTTTATGTAATCATGAATAAGATGTATAAGATAACATGGTAACTATGTAAGCATCCTACAGAATCAAGAATTAGAAAGAAAATGGGAATAAAATGGACCATGCTATAAAAGATAGACCAAAAAATAGAGACATTTCCTATCTGGTAATGTCTTATATAGTAGGAAAACTTTAAAGAATATAAATTAAATAAAACAAAAGCTTATGACAAAGAACAGATAAGACATGGCCAAAAATAGGGAAACAAAGAAAAATTGGGTTCCTGATGTACTGACTCTAAAAAATGTAATGCAAAAGTAATCAGATATAATACAGCATTATTTTCCTGAAATGAGAAAAAATAGATTCTAAAATTCTAAATGGCATCATTCATATCAAATAAACAAAATAAATTCTAAATGGCATCATTCATATCTTGTCATTGATGTATATCCTATTATATAATTGAATGTCTCTGATAACCAAAGAGTTCCCCAGGATCTTATGAAATAAAAACAAGTCAACTATAAGCAGTGAAAATCAGACTGGCTTTATAGTTTTTTCATAGCAACATTCACTGCAAGAAAGAAAGGAAGTAACATCTACTAAGGAAAGAAAGCCTGACTCTAGAATAAGCATGAATGTAGGAGGCAGACTTCCTTGAACATGAAGATTGCAGGTCCCTTAAGATCAGACACAAGCCCTCTTAAAATAAATAAATAAAACAAAAAACTACATGAGGTTTAAAAATCCCAGCCAGCCAAGAGAATCCAGAAATGAAAAGTTTGTGGCGAAGACCTGGTGGAGAACACGGAATGCACTTAAGTCAAAAGCAAATGAACAATTTGAAAATTTGGGGTTGAGTACCCCAACTGGTAGAATGAGAAAGACTAGAGATCTCTTCAAGAAAGTTAGAGATACCAAGGGAACATTTCATGCAAAGATGAGCTCAATGAAAGACAGGAATGGTATGGACCTAACAGAAGCAGAAGATATTAGGAAGAGGTGGCAAGAATACACAGAAGAACTATACAAAAAAGATCTTCATGACCAGATAATCACGATGGTGTGATCACTCACTTTGAGCCAGACATCCTGGAATGCGAAGTCAAGTGGGCCTTAGGAAGCATCACTACGAACAAAGCTAGAAGAGGTGATGGAATTCTATCACCTCAATAGTTGAGCTATTTCAAATCCTAAAAGATGATGCTGTGAAAGTGCTGTACTCAATATGCCAGCAAATTTGAAAATCTCAGCAGTGGCCATAGGACTGGAAAAGGTCAGTTTTCATTCCAATCCCAAAGAAAGACAATGCCAAAGAACGCTCAAACTACCGCACAACTGAACTCATCTCACACGCTAGTAAAGTAATGCTTAAAATTCTCCAAGCCAGACTTCAACAGTATGTGAACCGTGGACTTCCAAATGTTCAAGCAGGTTTTAGAAAAGGCAGAGGAACCAGAGATCAAACTGTCAACATCCACTGGATCATCGAATAAGCAAGAGAGTTCCAGAAAAACATCTATTTCTGCTTTATTGACTATGCCAAAGCCTTTGACTGTGTGGATTACAATAAACTGTGGAGAATTCTGAAAGAGATGGGAATACCAGACCACCAGACCTGCCTCTTGAGAAATCTGTATGCAGGTTAGGAAGCAATAGTTAGAAATGGACATAGAACAACAGTGCTGGGAGCGAGCTCCGCCCGTGGCAAAGGTCATGAGGAAGGAGGCTTGGCATACGCAAAGGCCACCTGATGTGAAGAACTGACTCCTTTGACAAGACCTCAATGCTGGGAGCGATTGAAGGCTGGAGGAGAAGGGGACGATAGAGGATGAGATGGTTGGATGGCATCACCAACTCTACGGACATGAGTTTGAGCAAGCTCTGGGAGTTGGTGATGGACAGGGAGGCCTAGCATGCTGCAGTCCATGGGGTTGCAAACAGTCAGACATGACTGAACGACTGAACTTAACTAAACCCAAACTGATGTTGCAACAGACTCTTGAGAGTCCCTTGAACTGCACGGAGATCAAACTAGTCAATCCTAAGGGAAATCAACCGTGAATACTCACTGGAAAGATTGATACTGAAGGTGAAGCTCCTTGGAAAAGACCCCGATGCTGGGAAAGATTGAAGGCAAAAGGGGAAGAGAGTGGCAGAGGATGAGATGGTTGGATAACATCACTGATTCAATGGATATGAACTCGAGCAAACTCCAGGAGATAGTGACGGACAGGGAGACCTGGTGTGCTACAGTCCATGGAGTCCCAAACAGTCAAACACAACTTAGTGATTGAACAACAACAACCAAACATTAGAGCTTTCCAGATGACTCAGTGGTAGAGAATCTGCCTGCCAAGCAGGAGATGTGGGTGCTATCCCTGGGTTGGGAAGATTACCTGGAGAAGTAAATGGCAATCCATTCCAGCATTTTTGCCAGGATAATCCCATGGACAGAGCAGCCTGGAAGGCTACAGTTTATGGGGTTGTAAAGAGTCAGATACAACTTTGCAACTGCAAACAACAAACCAAACATAAATATTAAAAATGTCACTAAAGTAGACATAGTATAACATAATCTGATATGATAGTGGGAGAGGAAAGGAAAAGAACATATGACAGTGTTAATTATCTCATCTTTTATAGTAGAGAAATAACATGTATTTAAAAATCATAATGGTTTCCTTTATTCTTTTTTTTAAAAATTTATACTGTTTTAAATTAACTATTTTTTTTAATGTTTTTGGCTACACCATGAAGCATATGGGATTTTAGTTCCCAGACCAGGGATTGAACTTATGTGCCCTGCACTGTCAGCAATGCAGTTTCAACCACTGGACCACCAGGGAAGTCATAGTTCCTTTGTTCTTAAACTCAGGAGATTTTTTCCTAGGGAAATAATAATTTATATCACTTAGAAAACATTTATCTGAAATTTTTAAATGTATTAAGTTTTATTCCAGATTTCCTTTTGTGAACCACAATTAACACTACAAGTTAATAGGTTTTAACTTAAAAAGAGCATATGGTATTAACAGATTTTTTTCCTTTTCCTCTTTCTTTTCTCCTGTTCAGTATATATAAACAGAAGTATATTTCATATATTCTGCAAATGTTTAAGGTGGTTTTTAATCTGTGAGTGTTTGTAGTTTAAAATGATTTTTTTCCTTGATATTTTTATAGGATTTGAAATTCTATGTTTGTATAGGTACTATTTTAATTTATTGGGTCATTGTTTAAAGTAATATGGGCTCAAGATACAAACTTTGGAACCCAAAAGAGAGTCAAAAAGGAGAAAAAACTCACTCATTCTATCATATATTGACACTGCAATTAAAACTATGTTTTTTGGATTTTTAAAATTTTTTCCTATTCCTAAGAATTTCAGTGCAGACAAGTTTGTTACTATTTTGTATGATATGCATTACTCTACCACAGCATCAATTTTCCAGTCATTATAAATGTCTTAAAAGCACCTTTTTAATGACTATATAATATTTCATTGAGTATATACACTGTAATTTAGATTAAGTACATCTAACACAGTTGAAAAGGGCCATAAATATACAAATAGCCTTGAATATTCATATGGTTCAAACATATGATTAAAGGAACAAAGATGGGCATTTTGATATTCATTTTTCTTAATTATATTAATTTTTAACCAAGAAATCATAAGCAGAACCTGTAAAATTTTTTCTTTACATGTCTTGAAAAATAACGTCTTAGAATTAGGTTGAATGCACATGATTCCTGAATTTAAGAAGAAATATATAGTTCATAAAGTTTCATATACCCACTTTATTAATCAATAAAATAATTTAATTTCTCATTTTCAAAGCTACTTGTAAACAAAATGAGAGATCAGGTACCCAATTTTTACTTGGGTTATAAATAAATAGAGAACCTGAGTTGTACTTAACAAATGAGGAAATGGAATATGTAATTTAGAATCTCCAGGTACCTAAATATCCATTGACAGAGGAATGGATAAAGAAAACATGGTGTATATATTAATGGAATATTACTTAGCCATAAAGCAGAACACAACTATTTCATTTGCAGAGACATAGATGGACCTAGAGTTTATCATACAGAGTGAAGTACGTCAGAAAGAAAAAAATATCATATATTAATGCATATATGTGGAATCTAAAAAATTAGCATAGATGATCTCACTACTTGCAAAGCAGAAATAGAGACATAGATATAGGGAACAAACATATGGACAGCAAAGGGGAAAGGGGGGTGGGACAAAATGAGAGATTGATACTGATATATACACACTGCTATGTATAAAATAGATAACTGATGCAAACCAACTGTGCAGCACAGGGAACTCTGCTCAGGGTTCTGTGGTGACCTAAATGGAAAGGAAGCAATAAAAGAGGGGATGTATTTATGTATACGTGTGGCTGATTCACTTTGCTGTACAGCAGAAACTGACACAGCCGTGTAGATCAACTATGTGTGTGTTTGTGTGTGTTCAGTCGCTCAGTCATGTCTGACTCTTTGTGACTCCATGGACTGTAGCCCGCCAGGCTCCTCTGTCCATGGGATTTCCCAGGCAAGAAGACTGGAGTGGGGTGCCATTTACTCCTCCAGGGGATCTTCTCAACCCAGGGATTGAACCCGTATCCCTTGTGCCTCCTGCACTGGCAGGCAGATTCTTTATCACGTGCCACCTAGGAAGACCCATAAAGCAACTATACTCCAACAACAACAAAAATTCTGCTTATATTTCATGGGCCAGACCAAGGACCAAGAAGCAGGAATGTATATTGAAAATCACTCCTTCGGGAAGAGTACTGGAGTGAGGGAAAGTAGATTATTTGGCAGAAAAGTAATTTAGTCATGTTACGGACTGAACGGTATACTCCCCTCCATCTCCCTGACAAATTCATATGTTGAAGTCCCCTGCTTAGAATGTGACTGAAGACAGAGTCAAAGACACGATTAAGGTTAAATGAGGTTGAATGGATGGTCCCTAAATCAATCTGACAAATGTCTTTATGAGACGAGGAGGTTAGAACACACGGACACCAGGGGCCTGTGTGCACAGACAGACATCCATGAGCAGAGGGAGGGAACAAGACGATAGCCACCTGCAAGCCATGGAGAGAGGCCTCAGAAGAAGCCACCCAAGACAAGTCAAAACCAGTATGTCTTCGTGAAAGTTCCAAGGATATTTTACTGATTTGTGTAGCATTATGGAGCCTAAATCAGAAATAGGCTAGAAAGAGAAAAATAAGAAAACTCAATAAAGCAGGAAAGCAAGGAGGAAATTTAGCCAATATCACATGATTTAGGACTACAATTCTTTGAGAATTTATATGAAAACACCATATGTGTATAAGAAATATATTTTTCACTATACCTATTTCTTGTAAACTTTCCAGTGAAAGTGAGGTTGATTTTTGAAGTTAACTGACTGCAAGTCATTATTTGCAGAATTAAACTATTTCTACAATAAAAGGTTGATGTTAGGTTACAGGCAAAGTTTTTTGAGTGTCCATTCCAAAAAACTTTAAAAAAAAGGTGAGGCTGGGGGGTTGGGTGGGTGATATAACCTCATAGACAGCTAAAGGGAGGTTATCTGGGCAATGGAATTAAAAAATTCCATTCTTTGAGCAAAACATAGAATAAATTCCATTGTAAATGACATTCTCTAAATATAAGTGAGTGCTGTCTTAAACCTTAATATCTGAAGACTTACTAGCTTTGGTGATACAGCTACTATTTTCTTGGGGGGGCGGTTAATCAATTAATTATTCAATCAATTAATCAATTAATCACTTTAATCAGTTAGACCATAGTGTGTTAAAATCAAAACACTCTGTAAACTTCTAAACTATTAAATAAAATAAGCTACAATAGAACACAAATGAATACAATACATTAAGAAATACAAGATATGTTTTGGGTGATTAAAAGTATTTGCTAGGGTTTACTGTCGGTTTTTAAAGTATTATTATAGTCTGCTCAGTGTTCACATTGAGTTAGATATTACTGTTTTTTTTTCTTTAAATGGATTTTTTCTTACATAAGAACATAAAACCTATTTGAAAAATCACACAATTACGTAGTTGTTCCTTTGGTACAGGCTGCACTTTTGGTACAGGTGTGTTAAAAAAAAATTCACTTTTTTCAGAATAAAATTTCTAAGTAGGAGCAAACAAATATTGTAGGAATAATTTTAAGGACATTTTTGAAAGCTTGATGTACAGAAAACCAAAAAATACCTCATTATGTTGTTAAAATTCTAGTTCTATTCTATTGAACTCTAAATGCTCATCAAACTGAGTTATCCCAGTTAGAACAATCTAATTAGAAAGGAATATATTCTGGAATCATTTAAATCTATCAGGGGAAGAGAATTAATGCAACTATATCATCTCGAATTTCAGAGTGCATACATCCTATTAATGCTAATTACATTTATAAAATGCAAATTACTTACTTCCCTTTGCTCTGTGTATTTATGTTAATGTGCATAATTTAAACGAAGGCAAAAACACACTTAAGTCGATAATGTTCATATAAAACCAAAATGATGAGTTTATTTTTTAAAAAATAGCTATTGTGATGGCATGTTTGCCCAAATACTTTAATGCTCCAATTTTCCAGTTTCTTTATTTATACTTTTTCTTTCAACTCTCTAAAAATGAAAGTATCTGTACAGGGTTAAATTTGTTTCTGATCTCAAAGTTTATCTAGGGGAATTTAAAACCACTTTTGGGATTTGGCTAAGAGGCTGAGAGATAAACAGAAAACTGACAGATGGGAAGAATAATATTGGTGCTAATTAACTGAATCCAAAAATGATACTACCTAAAAATGATCTCAAACGCTGCCTTAACTGTGTAGGCTCCGTAAAAGAGCATAGGAAACAGCGCCTGCCTCAGGGGATGGACTAATTTACTTTCAGGTCTTGGCTCTGCCCTTTACCAGCTCTAGAACTTTAGGCAAGTGTCTTAACATCTCTAGACTCATCTATAAAATGGATCTAATAATCATATAAACCTCTCAGTCATTGTTGTGAAGACAACACAGGACAATTTAAGCCTTCCGAACTTAGCAGCAGTACTTGGCAATGTAATAATTGCTCAATTAAATTAATTATTATTATCGTATGTTCACGTGTGCTAAGTTGCTTCAGTCGTGTTTGATTCTTTGCGACCCTATGGATTGTAGTCCGCCAGGCTCCTCTGTCCATGGAATTCTCCAGGCAAGAACAGTGGAGTGGGTTGCTATTTCCTACTCCAGTGGATCTTCCCTACCCAGGGACTGAGCCCACGTCTCTTTATGTCTCCTGCATTGCCGGTGTGTTTTCTACCACGAGCACCACTTGGGAAGCCCCAACTATTATCATGTAGCAACAAATCATGTATAAAGAGGACCTGTAGCAGTTGACAATTATCCAAACATTTTAGTAGGTAACAGCAAAAGAAAGTCAATAAATCTCTGTATCAACATATGTCACAGAAGAGAGGGGTGGCTTGAAGACAGAAGAATGCCTTCATTAACAGAGTGATTTGAACAGAGTCCGGCTAAGATGCTCAGTGCTGGAGTGGGATGAGCATGGGATGTGGCTTCCCAGGTGACTTCGTGGTAAAGAATCCACCTGCCAATGCAGGAGACTCTGGAGACACGGGTTTGATCCCTAGGTCGAGAAGATTCCCTGGAGAAAGAAATGGCGACCCACCCTAGTATTCTTGCCTGGAGAATCCCATGGGCAGTGGAGCCTGGTGAGCTACAGTCCATGGGGTTGAAAAGAGTCAGACATGACTGAGCAACTGAGCAGGCATGCACATCCGAGCAAGGGATGTAGTGTGTGAATATAGCAGAAGAATACAAAAAGTAAGACTATGAAATGAACTCCGAGTTCTAAACTACCAACCTTTCCTAGTTATTTCACCTGTTTTTTAAATGTATTTTCATTTCTTTGAACATTCAATTTTAAGTTTTTTCTACTATGAAGAAATAAACACACATACTTATTTGGAAAAAACAAAAAAAACAAAAAAACACCAGAAATCCACAGCTGTAAAATTATGCAGTATTTTTTTTACCTGAATTTTCCTGCAGTTAAATTCCAGGATGCATGCGCTTCTCTCATATCTGTTCCATTTGTTACTCCTAGTGAAATTCAATTACTGTGTCAATGAAATTAGGTAACTTTGGTCAGTAGAGTTGAATTTTTTTTGTTGTTCTATGAACCTATTAACTTTAAACCAATGCTCTGAGTAACAGTGGCAATAAGACTTCAATTTAAAGAACAAATTCAGATGAAGCATGCTTGTTTAATATTAAAGCAACACTTTATAAGGAGCCGCACTACTGGTTTTATGGATCCTGCTCTGTACATCAAAACATCTGATATTTCACAATCTACCATGGTAATTTGATTATTTTTAGAGGTAACATCAATGTTGATACTGTATAATACCATCTATTGAAAATACCTATTCTTCAGATTGATATAAAAAGTCATATTACAATTCCAAATTACAATTCCAAATTCCAGCAGAATTTTTTGAATTGTAACTTGATTCTAAAACCAAGGTATAATACTAGGCATAACAACCTCACACCTGTCAGAACGGCTATCATCAAAAGGACCACAAATAACAAGTGTTGGTGAGGATGTGGAGAAAAGCAACCCCTCCTACACTGTTGTGGGGAAGGTAAATTGGTACAGTCACTGTGGAAAACAGTATGGACTTTTATGGGGAACACATGTATACCTGTGATGGATTCATTTTGATATTTGGCAAAACTAATACAATTATGTAAAGTTTAAAAATAAAATAAAATTAAAAAAAAAACAAAAAAAACTAAAGCTATAACTGCCATATGACCAAGCAATTCTACTCCTGGGTGTATATCCAAAAGAAAACCAAATACACTAATTAGAAAAGATATATGCATCCCGATGTTTATAACACCATTATTTACCACAGACAAGACACAGAATCAATCGAAGTGTCCATCAACAGATGAGCGGATAAAGATGCGGTATATATGCAAACATACACACAGTATAATGCTACTCAGCCATAAAAAAGGATGAAATTTTGCCATTTGTAATAACATGCATGGTCTTGGAAGGTATGTGAAATGAAACGTCAGACAAAGACAAATACTCTATGGAATCACATATATGGAACCTAAAAAAAACAAGTTAAATTAATGAACATTAAAAAAACAAATGTATTCACAGATATAGAGAACAAATTAGTGGTTACCAGTGGGAGGAGGTAAGAGGGGAGAGGTAGTAAAGGGATATGGAATTAAGAGATATCAACTACTATGTATAAAATAAATAAGCTACAAGGACATATTGTCTAGCTCAAGGAATATAGCCAATGTTTTATAATAACTATATGGAATACAATTTTTAAAATTGTGAATTACTATGTTGTACACCTGAAACTTCTATAATATTGTATAGCAGGTAGACCTCAATAAAAACAAAACAAAAAAAAACACACCGGCATAATACTCTTGAAGAAGATAAAACCAGAGGAACTTTCTGGAGAGATATCAAGGCATACGATAAAGGTATATTATACTGTACTATACAATGAGACCTTGACTCATATTGATCAAAATAATAAGAGTGCTTCTAAGTGGCTTATACACATATTTAAAGGACCTTATATCTGTCATTCATTCACTATTTCATTACATAAAATACTTGAACATATTTTTGCAGCATAATGATTTGACCTTGGTGGCTCAGAGGGTAAAGTGTCTGCCTGCAAGGTGGGAGACCTCGGTTCGATCCCTGGGTCAGGAAGATCCCGTGGATAAGCAAATGGCAACCCACTCCAGTATTCTTGCCTGGAGAATCCCATGGACAGAGGAGCCTGGTAGGCTACACAGTATGAGTTTGCGAAGAGTCGGACACGACTGAGTGACTTCATTTTCTTTCTTTCTTTTAGAAGTAGAAATATGAATAACTGACCACGTTGAGTAAAAAATTTTAAATTGACATCATTTCCAGTTCACAACTCAAGAGCCCCAGGCAACTACCTTCTTGCAAAGGCCTTTGTGCCATCCTGTACATCACTGCTGCTGCTGCTGCTGCTGCTAAGTCACTTCAGTCGTGTCCGACTCTGTGAGACCCCATAGACAGCAGCCCACCAGGCTCCCCCGTCCCTGGGATTCTCCAGGCAAGAACACTGGAGTGGGTTGCCATTTCCTTCTCCAATGCATGAAAGTGAAAAGTGAAAGTGAAGTCGCTCAGTTGTGTCCGACTCTTAGCGACGCCATGGACTGTAGCCTACCAGGCTCCTCCATCCATGGGATTTTCCAGGCAAGAGTACTGGAGTGGGGTGCCATTGCCTTCTCCAACGTACATCACTGCAGTGAGCTTTATTTAAGAAGAAAATTATATGATTCACTTTGATGCCCCAACTGGAATGGAAAGTTTGGGCTTAATGAATACTTAAGAAGGACATTAAGATGATAAGAGAGGTTTTGACTACTTCAAACATACTTTGGTCCACAATGGAGGAAATGACCATGCAGTGACAAAATTGAGACCTTCAAAAGTCACTTTCAAAAATGACTTATTCATGGTCATATCTAAATTGATGTAAGTATGTTATACAACTTTTGGTTCAATCTCAAGTATGACAGAGTTTTAGAAATTTATTTTATCTTCATTTTGTGGCCAATTGTTCTTGATCTAAAAATATTTCACCATCTTGTAGGCTCTGAATTACAGAGATCTTTTGAGGCAGGTATTCTGGAAAAGCAAGGCAAGTTTTAGGCATAAGTTGGAGAGACCTCTGTTTTGCTTTCACCATATAAGATTTAAGATAGACTTGTTTCAATAAAGGAAATCAACCCTGAATATTCATTAGAAGGACTGATGCTAAAGCTGAAGCTCCAGTACTTTAGCCACCTAATGCAAAGAGCTGATTCTTTGGAAAAGACTTTGACGCTGGGAAAGATTGAAGGCAAAAGGAGAAGGGGACAACAGAGGATGAGACGGTTGAATATCACCGACTCAGTGGACATGAATTTGAGCAAACTGTGGGAGACAGTGAAGGACAGGGTAGCCTGGCATGCTGCAGTCCATGGGGTTGCAAAAAGCTAGACGTGACATAGCGACTGAGCAACAACATGAACAAAAAGTTTCAATTTGGAAAATTCTCCACAAATATTCCCACCAGAAATATACCAAAGACATTTTCTCAGAGCTAAGAATTATTTCATATATTTCTCATGTATTATTGAATAATTAAAAATTTGTTCACAATGATTATTTTTATTATATTATTATTATTATTGAATAGGGTAGCCTATTTTAATTAATTTTTCCTTGTGCACATAGCCAGAGGATACATTGAAATTGCGAATTATGTTATTCAATTATGGTATTAAACCAGTGGAACTGGAAAAAACTTTCACAGTCATAAATTTATAATGCCATGATTCATGAGGTCTTCTATGTGAATTTTCTTCTTCCCTAGAAAATTGAGTCAATTTAAGACAATTGTTCTCACAGGTGAACTGAAAAAAAAATTAATGGTAATAAATAGAAAATTTCTTCTGGGGACACTAATATATTCTTTAAAACAGTGTTTTCCAGTTTGGAAACAACCAGAAAATGCAAATAATAACCATTATGCTGCTGCTGCTGCTAAGTTGCTTCAGTCGTGTCCGACTCTGTGGGACCCCATAGACGGCAGCCCACCAGGCTCCCCCGTCCCTGGGATTCTCCAGGCAAGAACACTGGAGTGGGTTGCCATTTCCACTTCCAATGCATGAAAGTGAAAAGTGAAAGTGAAGCTGCTCAGTCATTTCTGACTCTTCACAACCCCTTGGAATGCAGCCTACCAGGCTCCTCCATCCATGGGATTTTCCAGTCAAGAGTTCTGGACTGGGTTGCCATTGCCTTCTCCAATAACAATTATGACAAGTGTTATAATGAATGAGCACTGGGAAACAAATTTCATGCAAACTATTTTGTATCCATTTCTCAATAAATATTTTCTTATCGTTATGTTCCATTTTGCTGTTAATCGAATTTTTCCATTAAGCACATTTGATTTTGATTTGGGGACTTCCCTGGTAGTTCAGTTGGTAAAGAATCTGCCTGCAATGCAGGAGACCCAGGTTCAATCCTTGGGTGGAGATGATCCCCTGGAGTAGGAAATGGCAACCTTCTTGACTGGAGAATCTCATGGACAGAGGAACCTCGAAGGCTACAGTCCATGGAGTCGCAAAGAGTTGGACACGACTTAGTGACTAAACTATCAGATTTGATTTTATGGCAATTTTGACACTATTAAACAATTTGCCACTTAAAATTGATGCAGAAATACAGAAAATGGGTAAATTTTTTTAAGCTGTTTGTTTGCCATTGTGTTAAAGTTTGAGAAAAAGTAACTTTTTGAGATAAAATAATCTCTAAAATTGCAGTCCTGACAAGTTCTATGTTTGCTTTGAAACACTGCACTAATCATTCGTTCCACTGTAATTGTATTAATTAGATTGTATGAAAAAATAGTAGATCACTGCAAAGTTCAAAGGGCAAAACTTTTCCAGCAATTGTTGTGTTCCTTTTATTTCATCAGATAAAAGCAAAAGAGGATAAAAGCTTGAGGCTGTTTGGTCTTCTCAGTACATGCTTCTGTTCACTGGATTTCTAAGCAGCTTTTATTTTTCCTAATGTATGTGCCATGTTTCTTAATTTTTCATGGCTAATGTCATCCTGGAAGAGATTCACAATTTTATCCTGTGGCTGTTATAAGTGCTTAGAGCTCATCTACTTAGTTTGAATTTGAAGGATGTAGCAATGATAAGGATTCCCCCCCACCATCCTTGTGCAAGTTTAGAGTTCTGAAAGCGTAAAGAAAATGTAATACAGATGAAATACATTAGGACAATCATCTTATACTAAGATATAAGCCGTACCTGGACATAAAAAGTATATGTATTTAGCTAAAAACAGGACGAGCTTTGTGATCACAGGGAGAGGCACAGTTTGTCTCTGCATCCTGTCAGCCATGACCTTTGGACATTCCCCCAAACAGGACATCTTATTTCTTCATGGAAACCAGTATCCATATTTCTAGTTTCATATTTTCTCCTGCAGGCATATTCTCAAGAACTCAGGAGACAAACACCTTCTCTGCATACTAATGTATTTAAGTTATGCCTGCTGATGCATAAAATGAACGCACTCTATTCAGAGAACAGGATAATTCCAACTTGAATGGTGATGACAAAGTGGTAGGGTGAGAAGAAGACAGAATAACGGCTGCAGAGCCAACTAGATCTTTGTTTTAAACTTTTTCTACCCTTCATTAGCAAGTTGTTCACTTTTTCTGAATATCAGTTTTCCCATCTGTCAAATGGGTTACTGTGTGGGCTAGAGAGAAAATGAGGTATACATTGAAGTAGTAATGAAAGCTGCCATGAATTGTCCTATGTGGTTCACAATGAATGACTTGAAAGGGTGAATGACTTAGAGCTTTTTGATTGTATATCTGTAAGCAAAAGGTTAAAGAAAGGATTTTCATAGGTCCCAACCACATGAATGAATACTTTAATAATCTGAAAGTAGATACATAGGAGAAATTTCTATCCAATATCATTTTCCAAATAGTTGCTATTTTCCTAAAAACTTGTTGTTTTTGTTTTTCATTTGTTTGTGTCTTCTGGGATCTTGATCAGATTTTCCCCCTTTGGGGGAAAAGTTTAGCATCCAAACTGACATAAAACTATTAAATATAAAAGTTGTTAGACTCTTTCATGGATTTGGCTTTTCCTACATTCCTGCTTACTTTTCTTCTTTGGTTACAAATATGTATTCTTATATATGTTTTCATATGCACACATATATATGATTTTTTTCAGTTCTCTCTCTACCTAAATGTATACTATCTATACTATTTTATTTACAATTTTAGGCTAAATATTTTTTTTCTGTAGGAGAGTAATTAAAAGTAACTTGAGAAAGTATTTTTAAAAGTAAAGTGTTTATTTCACAAATTATAGAGAAGAGTATGCCAGCAAATTTGGAAAACTCAGCAGTGGCCATGGGACTGGAAAAGGTCAGTTTTCATTCCAATCCCAAAGAAAGGCAATGCCAAAGAATGCTCAAACTACCACACAGTTGCACTTATCTCACACGCTAGCAAAGTAATGCTCAAAATTCTCCAAGCCAGGTTTCATCAATACGTGAACTGTGAACTTCCAGATGTTTAAGCGGGTTTTAGAAAAGATAGAGTAACTAGAGATCAAATTGTCAATATCTGCTGGATCATCCAAAAAGCAAGAGAGTTCCAGAAAAACATCTATTTCTGCTTTATTGACTATGCCAAAGCCTTTGACTCTGTGGATCACAATAAACTGTGGAAAATTCTGAAAGAGATGGGGATACCAGACCACCTGACCTGCCTCCTGAGAAATCTGTGTGCAGTTCAGGAAGCAACAGTTAGAACTGGACATGGAACAACAGACTGGTTCCAAATAGGAAAAGGAGTATGCCAGGCTGTATATTGTCACCCTGCTTATTTAACTTATATGCAGAATACATCATGAGAAACACTCGGCTGGAGGAAGAACAAGCTGGAATCAAGATTGCCGGGAGGAATATCACTAACCTCAGATATGCAGATGACACCACCCTTATGGCAGAAAGTGAAGAAGAACTTAAAACCTGTTGATGAAAGTGAAAGTGGAGAGTGAAAAAGTTGGCTTAAAGCTCAACATTCAGAAAACAAAGATCATGGCATCCAGTCCCATCACTTCATGGGAAATAGATGGGGAAACAGTGGAAACAGTGTCAGACTTAATTTTGGGGGGCTCCAAAATCACTGCAGATGGTGACTGCAGCCATGAAATTAAAAGACGCTTACTCCTTGGAAGGAAAGTTATGACCAACCTAGATAGCATATTCAAAAGCAGAGACATTACTCTGCCAACAAAGGTCCATCTAGTCAAGGCTATGGTTTTTCTAGTAGTCATGTATGGATGTGAGAATTGGACTATAAAGAAATCTGAGCACGGAAGAATTGATGCTTTTGAACTGTGGTTTTGGAGAAGACTCCTGAGAGTCCCTTGGACTGCAAGGGGATCCAACCAGTATATCCTAAAGGAAATCAGTCCTGAATATTCATTGGAAGGACTGATGCTGAAGCTGAAACTCCAATATTTTGGCCACCTGATGCGAAGAGCTGACTCGTTTGAAAAGACCCTGATGTTGGGAAAGATTGAAGGTGAGAGGAGAAGGGGATGACAGAGAATGAGATGGCTGGATGGCATCCTCAATGGGCAGGTGTTTGAGTAAGCTCCGGGAGTTGGCGATGGACAGGGAGGCCTGGTGTGCTGTGGTCCATGGGGTCACAAAGAGCTGGACATGACTGAGCAACTGAACTGAACTGAGGGAAGAGTAAAGAAGAGAAAAAAGGATTAAGTTTTTAGAATGGCTGATTTAAAATATTGAGCCAATTATTGAGCACTGAATTTTATTCCTCTTTCTATTTTAAATTTCAGTGAATGAAATATGGCACTGACTGTGAACTTGTTACCTTCTAATAAAACTAACAGAGTTCTGTTGGGTAGAAATATCTAACTATCTGATCCCAGTGGATTATTGTTTATATTCTTACTAAATTCCATAACAATCTAGTATAGGATGAATATATGCAATATTGGAAAGTCAGACTGATAAATAGCCTGATAATACAATCTATAAGGAATTCATGATATTAGTGACAAAGACCTAACACCTCCAGGAAGGCCTTATCTCCAAATATAGTCACATTGTGGATTAGTGCTCCAATATATAAATTTTGGAGGAGATACAATTCAGTCCATAACAATATCCACTCTGGAAAAAAAACAGGTTTCAACTCCCAGAGCTCCCTAAACAAGCAGTATCATTCTTCAAGGAATGCAACCTTAAAATCTAGAAGACAATAGAACAGTGTCTGAGGAATTTTGATGAGAAAATGATATAATTCAATTTATATACATGACAGTACTTCAGGTGCCAGAAAAACAAAAAACAAAAATTGAAAATAAATAAAAGCACATGAATGAGGACGATATGGCAAAAATACATATTAAAGACACAAATTTAAATTACTGTTAGACGCCTCATTATAAAAATAAGAATAAACATTAAAATTTTTTCTAAAACATTTTAAATGTAATAGAATATTTCTAAATTGAAATGCTGAAAAACTGAAAAGTTGATGGTTCAGGAGCAATGAAAAGAAGCAGTATAAATGTAGCAAATGCTTTGTTTAAAATAGATTTGACACAGGTTGTGTCACTTTGACACTCTTGATACTAAGATGCATAAGAAATATATATAGGCTAATGATTACCTTTGAAAAATATAAAGGCAATTATGTCACTTGTTCAGTTATTTTTATTTTTCCTTTTTAGGGGGTGTTATGCTAGCTTCTCTGCAGGAAATCAAATGTACGTGATGTAAAATGTCAAACAATCATTGCCAATAAAAGAAATGTTAAGGGATTTCACTTAAGAACATACAAAAGCAGAGATAGCTTCATACAATATAATGCATAGTCCAAAAAAGAAGTCATAAAGGATAAGAGCTGCAGTATTTGACGTGATTTGTTACTGTTGTCTAGTCACTAAGTCATGTCCAACTCTTTGGCCACCCCATAGACTGTAGGCTTCTCTGTCCATGGGGTTTCCAAGGCAAGAATACTGGAGTGGGTTGCCATCCCTTTTTCCGGGCAAACTGCCCAACCCAGGGATCGAACCTGGCAGGTGTATTTTTTATTGCTGAGCCACAAAGGGAGCCGTATTTGACAAGGGAGCCCCTGGATGTATGTGGTTATTTAAATTTTTTAAAGTTTCATTAAAAATTAAAGGGCTTCCCTGGTAGCTCATAGGCAGAGGATCCACCTGCCAATGCAGGAGACATGGTTCAATCCCTGGTCCAGGAAGATCGTAAAGCCCTGGAACAACTAAGCCCATGCACCACAACTGAGCTTGTGCTCTGGAGCTCTGGAGCTGTGACTACTGAAACCAGCATGTCCTAGAGCCAATGCTCTGCAATAAGAGAAGCCACCAAAATGAGAAGCCTGCACGCTGCACAGAGTAGCCCCACTCACTGCAACTAAAGGGAAGCCTGCGTGTCAATGAAGACCCAGCACAGCCAAAAATACAATAAATAAATAAACAAAATTAAAAGTGCAGTTCCTCAATTACACTAGCAATATTCCAAGCAATCAATAGCCTTGCTTGATTAGTGGCTATTGTATTGCACAGCATAGACACAGAATGTTTCCATCATGGCAGAAAATCCTATTGAACAGTACGGTTCTAAAGGGTATTATGCTGAAGGAAATAAGTCAGATGGAAAATGACACATACCACATTACTTCATTCAACTGTGGAATATAAAACACAAACAAAAAATAAAAATAATGAATGAACCAAACCAAACATGCAGATACAGAGAAGAGAGAGAAAGAGGTGGGGAGGGGGTAAAATGAGTCAAAGTGATCAACTGAATGGTGATGGATGAAAACTAAATTTTTGGTGGTGATCACACAGTCATGTATATAGAAGTAGAAATATAACGGTATAGACATGCAACATATGGTGTGATAAACCAATGTTACCTCAAGAAAAAATCTTAAAAAACAGAGTGTATAAATACTAATACAAGGTAAGAGGCACAAGTCAGAATCACCTTGGGAACCATCTCCTATTTTGCAGATGGATCCACAGAGTCAGTCAAATTTTCTGTTATTTATAGAAAACGGTCAGGCAGGTGTGAAAAAATATATGTAGGCTTCATTATACTATTATTTACAAGCTTAAAATACTAGATATAATGTTTTGCCCAGTAATATTGCAACATAGTTAAAGAAATAATGTGTATAACACTATCAGGCAAACATTAAAGTATCAGATCAGATCAGTCGCTCAGTCGTGTCCGACTCTTTGCGACCCCATGAATCGCAGCACGCCAGGCCTCCCTGTCCATCACCAACTCTCGTAGTTCACTCAGACTCATGTCCATCGAGTCAGTGATGCCATCCAGCCATCTCATCCTTTGTCGTCCCCTTCTCCTCCTGACCCCAATCCCTCCCAGCATCAGAGTCTTTTCCAATGAGTCAACTCTTCGCATGAGGTGGCCAAAGTACTACAGTTTCAGCTTCAGCATCATTCCTTCCAAAGAAATCCCAGGGCCGATCTCCTTCAGAATGGACTGGTTGGATCTCCTTGCAGTCCAAGGGACTCTCAAGAATCTTCTCCAACACCACACTTCAAAAGCATCAATTCTTCAGCGCTCAGCCTTCTTCACAGTCCAACTTCACATCCATACATGACCACAGGAAAAACCATAGCCTTGACTAGACGAACCTTTGTTGGCAAAGTAACGTCTCTGCTTTTGAATATGCTATCTAGGTTGGTCATAATTTTCCTTCCAAGGAGTAAGCATCTTTTAATTTCATGGCTGCTGTCACCATCTGTAGTGATTTTGGAGCCCAGAAAAATAAAGTCTGACACTGTTTCCACTGTTTCCCCATCTATTTCCCATGAAGTGGTGGGACCGGATGCCATGATCTTCGTTTTCTGAATGTTGAGCTTTAAGCCAACTTTTTCACTCTCCACTTTCACTTTCATCAAGAGGCTTTTGAGTTCCTCTTCACTTTCTGCCATAAGGGTGGTGTCATCTGCATATCTGAGGTTATCTTGATTCCAGCTTGTGTTTCTTCCAGTCCAGCGTTTCTCATGATGTACTCTGCATAGAAGTTAAATAAACAGGGTGACAATATACAGCCTTGACGAACTCCTTTTCCTATTTGGAACCAGTCTGTTGTTCCATGTCCAGTTCTAACTGTTGCTTCCTGACCTGCATACAAATTTCTCAAGAGGCAGATCAGGTGGTCTGGTATTCCCATCTCCTTCAGAATTTTCCACAGTTTGGAAATATGTTTAGGATGCATTGTTTTAAAAAAAGATAAGTGAATAGTGCAAAAATGGACATATAACATAATTATATATATATATATATATATATATATATATATAATATACACGCATACAAAATCATAGAGAAAAGTTTAGGAGGATTTACTTTTAACAATGGGCTTCCCACGTGGCTTAGTGGTAAAGAATTCACCTGCCAATGTAGAGGATGCACGAGACATGGGTTTGATCCCAGAGTCAGGAAGATCCCCTGGAAAAGGAAATAGCAACCTACTCCATTATTCTTGCTGGAGAATCCCATGGATAGAGAAACCCGGCAGGCTATAGTACATGGGTCACAAAGAGTCAGACATGAATGAGCAACTCAGCACGCATGCACTAAATATTTATCTCTGGAAGCAGTGGAATTTTAGAGTTTTTGTATATGTATGTGTGTTTACACGTTTATCACTATTTTCTCTCTTTTTTAAAACAAGGATCAGGTTTCTTTGTGTAACATGTTTAAAATTATTATTAAAAGGTAATTTTTAAAAGGCTACTTTATATGTATTTGATACATATTTTATTTGGTGAACTGAGTATTTAGGGCTCTTTTTTTCCCTCACTATAGAGATTATTTTTTTTTTTAAGCATACAATGAATACATTCTTATGAAGGGAGCTTCAATAACACCCAAGCTCTATCAGTCACAGATCTTCAGTTCAGTTGTCACTCAGTGGTGTCCAATTCTTTGCAACCCCATGGACTGCAGCACGTCAGGCCTCCCTGTCCATCGCCAATTTCCAGAGTTTACCCAAACTCATGTCCATTGAGTCGGTGATGCCATCCAACCATCTCATCCTCTGTGGTCTCCTTTTCCTTCTGCCTTCAATCTTTTCCAGCATCAGCGTCTTTTCCAATGAGTCAGTTCTTTGCATCAGGTGACCAAAGTATTGGAGTTTCAGCTTCAGCATCAGTACTTCCAATGAATATTCAGGACTGATTTCCTTTAGGATGGACTGGTTGGATCTTCTTGTAAGTCCAATTAAACATAAAGAGAAATGGATCCTGGCTGTGTTAAGCAGAAAAGAAACTATTTAAAAGGACACTGGGTAGCTCATAGAAACTCTAAAGAACTTGGTAGGTGGGATTAGAGCTTCCACAGCCAGAAGATACACCTGGACCAGCCCATTGGGAGGACACTGCTGGGCTCTGGATAGGCAACTTGGTTTGCTGACCCTGTGGGCAATGGACCGGTTGCCACTCCTAACATTACTGCTTTCTCAGTTTGAGAACTGCAGCTGCCAGAGAGGACTCACTACAAACCACTTTCCCAGACATCATTAGCTCTTGATTCTAAATTCACTTGATGATGTTGGGTCATGAGTCCATATCCTCCCTGCAAAGGAGGCTAGCGGAGCAGGTATGTGGCGTTTCCAGCTTTCATAATGTGAGGTGTTTCTAGATCATGGGAATCCCCAGAAGGTGATGGTGTCCCTCAAGACTAATTATAGAGTAAAAGAGGAATGCACTCAGCGCCATCATCACTGTCTGCCTTCTGATAGCTCCTTCATGTGTCTGCAGTAATTATGATACAAATTTAATGCAAGCAGGATTTTGTATGAATTGAACCATGAAATCATCAAAGATTTGCTATGTGTGTAAAAGATGCTCTTCAAAATGTTTTAACTATAAAATCACATTTCTGCAAACAACCATATCAAGTAGTTCTTATTAGTAGCCCCATAAATTTAGCCATAGAAAAATGGTGAAAATGGACAAGGGTCACAGTGCTGATGAGAAATATAACAAAGATTTTAATCCAGAGCTCACACCTCTAAATCTGAGGTTATACTATCTCCCATATCTTCAAAGAATATTGCTATCGTGGTAATGGGAGATGAATTTATATTTACTCTTACCCAGATTTATTAGAATATTTTTTCCATGCCAGTCATAAAGAAGTGAGAAAAAAAATTATCATTTTCCATCAGTGTAGCTGCTCTATTTTACCTTGTTTTGGGTGAGTCTACCCATTCCAGTATTCTGGCCTGGAGAATTCCATGGACCGTATAGTCCATGGGGTCACAAAGAGCGACTTTCACCACTTTCACTTGGGTGGGTCTGGGGATGTTTGGCTTTTTTTTGCTTGTTTGTTTTAATTTATCTTGTACTTGAGGCTGTGATAGGTGTGCAAAATGTCAGGTTCCTTTTTTTGTCTTTTCCAGGAAAGAAAACATTTGTCAACAATGGAACATTTTCTTTGGTGACTTTCTTCTTACTTCTCCTTCTTTACAAACCTAAAAAAAATTTTTTTTGAGTTCTTGGTTTAAAAACTACATTTCTCAAAAAATAAATTTGGATGAACTTGTAAATTAACTATAAGAAGATCCACCAGTAAAGGCAAGGGGCCAATGCTTAATAATTCTTTTAAATATATGCATGTAGAAATTACTCTTTCCCTCCCAGAATATAGTTACAACAGTTATATCAGATATCTACCTAAATTCTACAACTTTCCCAAACTTTAAGGCACAACATATTACTATGACTTTTTTTCACATAAAGATACTGTAGTACACAGATGAACTATGTAACTAAAATCAGTAGCTAGGCTCGAATGTAACATACACATAGTTTGATGATTTTAGTATGCAGACATGGGTGACCGCGTCCATCCATTTTGCTTTTCTGTAAAGGTCAATGCATAGCTTATACATGTGATTGCACCAAAAGTACCAGCTGGGGTAATTTTTTTTTGAAGAATGCCTGGGCATGTGACTTTACATTAGTATGGTAATAATTATTACTTTCATAATTAATTCAAATTTTAATAATGATCCCAAACCATGAAAGCAATAGATTCTTCTTTCCCAATCATTCAAATAAATTGAATAAGTGTGTAAATTTATTCAATGTGCATTTCTCTCTCAATGACATCGGCTGTTTACTTTCATGGCACCGCTAAAATAGCAAGTAGCTCCTTTCCTGTCAGCCTCTTTCAAGAAAAAGTGATTTTCCATCAGACCTTTGACTTGTCAACTTGAGCAAATTGACTCCGTGCAGCTGCTATGAAGCATTTAACAAATCACTTTCTTTTCCCATCCAGTTGCAGATTCATTAGCTACGATGGCCACATTTTCAACACATGCATAAATGCATGGGTTTCTTGAACCGCCAAGGAGTAGACAAACAGAATTTAAATATATTCATAGAGCATTCTACTTGTGGCAATCACTTGGGACTTTATAAAGTCACACAGAGGACTAATTCTCAGGAATAGGGTAGCTATTTATTCCCAACATGGAACCTGTAGGTTAGGCACAGATTATTTTAGCTAAAGGATTCTGTTTTGTCTTTCCAGATTTTCTGTCAGATATTGATGATAAAACTAGCCTCCAGCCAGTTATTTGATTCACATCTGTCATGTGTCAGGAACACAACTTTCTCTGACTAGCTGTTCCTTTTCTTCTTTTAAGGTTCCTTTTACTTTATAGAATCAATCAAATATTGCTGGAACTCAGTGGGAGTCCTTTTTGTGTATGTGTTATATAACCAGAAATTGTTTTGAGAAAGAGGTATTGAACTTGCCTGCCCAATTCTTACAGTTAAGTGGGCAGAGTTGATTTGGAAAATTATATCTTAAAGCTGTCAGGATATAATTTAATCAATGATTTCAATAAGCATCTTAATTGCCTTGTGTGTATTTTTCATACTAAATATAAACTTTTTCCATTGCAGTTGTTGTTCATTTGCTCAGTTGTGTTCGACTCTTTGCCACCCTGTGGGCTGCAGCACACAGGTTTCTCTGTCCTTCCCTATACCACAGAGTTTGCTCAAACTCATGTCCATTGAGTTGGTGATGCCATCCAACCTTCTCATCCTCTGTTGACCCTTCTTCTGTCCTCAATCCTTCCCAGCATAAGAGTCTTTTCCAATGAATGTAAAGCATATCAGTTTAAAACATTAGAATATTCTCTAAACAGCTATTATTAGTTTCCTCTTTCAAGATGAATCCTGATAGTTTTCAGGCAAACAGCAAAGGAACTCAGCTATACATATACATGTATCCATTCTCCCCCAGACTCCCCTCCCTTCCAGGCTGCCACACAATATTGAGCAGAGCTCCCTGTGCTGTACAGCAGGACCTTTTTGGTTATCCATATTAAATACAACACTGTGTTAATTGGGTATACCCCAATACAAATTAAAAGTTAAAAAATGATGAATCCTGAAGGAATTAAAGAGGAAAAGACAAAGAAAATCATGGGAAAACTTAAGGCAATGGCTGGTGGTGGGGAGGAGAGTGTTTTGAGATGATAGATGGTGCTAGTGGTAAAGAACTCGCCTGCCAATGCAGGAGACATAAGAGTGGTTTAATCCCTGGGTTGGGAGGATCCCCTGGAGAAGGGCATGGCAACCCACTTCAGTATTCTTGCCTGGAGGATCTCACAGACAGAGGAGCCTGGCGGGCTACAGTCCATGGGATCGCAGGGAGTTAGCACAGCAAAGTGGTCACCTTGACCTGGGGGAGAGGGCAGCATCAGTGGGCTAAGGCAGAATAGAACAGTAAAGGAGACATTTGTTGTGTTCTTGCGTCTCTCCACTACTGCCTTGAGATAGAACCCTGTGAATGAGGATCCCAGAAAAATAAGGACACACTGACTGAGCTCCAGTATTTGCTTCCCACTGCTTCTTCTCCAAAACCCCAAAGCTGTCAAATCACGATCTAAGGAGTACTTCATGTGGTCTCTCTCTGGGAAGTAGGGAGGTAATTCCTAATCTGTAGACCTGTGTTATATACTGAGGAGCCACTGACTGGCTTTCTGCTGCCTGAGTTTCTTCATTATAGGGCCTACAGGTTAGAATGAGAAGATATTTCAGACGTGAAACTATTTGAAAGAGGGGAAAAGGTAGATCAGATGGTGGATTTCCATTAAGAGCAGACATATTATTTAGGTTGGTGCAAATGTAATTGTGGTTTCAGACTGCGAATTTTAAATCATTATAACTAAGTTCAAACACACCTTTATTAATCAAAATAGGGGCCATTGCAATCAACACATTTTTGCCGATGAAAAATAAGTTTATTTATTCCTGTAGTGTAAAAATCTGTGCTTCAGGATTCAATAGACTCTTGGAAAGTGTTTTTTTCTGCCTCCTGCTGGTTGTGGAAGTGTTCTCCCTGAAAAAGTTGTCAAGATGCTTGAAGAAGTGGTAGTAGTTGGTTGGTGGGAGGTCAGGTGAATATGGTGGATAAGGCAAAACTTTGTAGCCCAATTTGTTCAACTTCTGAAGCTGTGTGTCACACAACCAACAACTTCTGGTTGTGTGACATGTGGTTGGGTGTTGTCATGGAGAAGAACTGGGCCCATTCTGTTGACCACTGCCAGCGGCAGGCATTGTAGTTTTGTATGCATCTCATCGATCTGCTGAGCTTACTTCTCAGATGTAACAGTTTCAGCAGGATTCACAAAGCTGTAGTGGATCAGATGGGTGTCAGATCACCAAACAGTGACCATGACCCTTTTTTGGGTGCAAGTTTGGCTTTGTAAAGTGCTTTGGAGCTTCTTCTCGGTACGACACTGAGCTGGTTGTTGTATAAAATCCACTTTTCATAGCACATCACAATCCAATCGAGAAATGGTTTATTGTTGCATAGAATAAGAGAAGATGACACTTTGACGTCTTTTTGATTTTCGGTCAGCTCATGAGACACCCACTTACCGAGCTTTTTCACCTTTCAATTTGCTTCAAATGTCAAATGACCGTAGAATGGTTGACACTGAGTTCTTTTACAACTTCTCACATAGTTATAAACGGGATCAGCTTTGATGATGGCTCTCAGTTGTCATTGTCAACTTACCATAGCTGGCCACTATACTCCTCATCTTCAAGGTTCTCGCCTTCTTTGTAACACTTCTTGAGCCACCACTGCGCTGAATGTTGGTTAGCAGTTCCTGGGCCAAAGGCATTGTTGATATTGCGAGTTGTCTTGCTGCTTTACAACCCCTTTGAACGTGAATAAGAGCTTAAATTTGCTTTTTGTCTAACATCATGTCCATAGTCTAAAATAAATAGAAAATACACAGCAAGTAATGTCATTAGCAAAAAACATAAAGTGAGAAATGCACATTAAGATGATGTATAACATAACCATATTTATTCAAGAATGTATTCCAATATCAAGTAGCAAAATTCAGCAATGTAAAAGTGCAATTACTTTTGCATCAACCTAACAGAAAGATAACACCCACAAAGGAACTTTTAGAACTAACACCCAAAAACGATGTCCTTTTCATTACAGGGGACTGGAATGCAAAAGTAGGAAGTCAAGAAGCACCTGGAGTAACAGGCAAATTTGGCTTTGGAATACGGAATGAAGCAGGGCAAAGGCTAATAGAGTAATGCCAAGAGAACGCACTGGTCATAGCAAACACCCTCTTCCAACAACACAAGAGAAGACTCTACACATGGACATCACCAGATGGCCAACGCTGAAATCAGATTGATTATATTCGTTGCAGCCAAAGATGGAGAAGCTCTAATATAGTCAGCAAAAACAAGACTGGGAGCTGACTGTGGCTCAGATCATGAGCTCCTTATTGCCAAATTCATACTTAAATTGAAGAAAGTAGGGAAAACCACTAGACCATTCAGGTATGACTTAAATCAAATCCCTTATGATTATACAGTGGAAGTGAGAAATAGATTTAAGGGCCTAGATCTGATAGATAGAGTGCCTGATGAACTATGGCCTGAGGTTTGTGACATTGTACAGGAGACAGGGATCAAGAACATCCCCAAGGAAAAGAAATGCAAAAAAGCAAAATGGCTGTCTGAGGAGGTCTTACAAATAGCTATGAAAAGAAGAGAAGCAAAAAGCAAAGGATAAAAGGAAAGATATAAGCATCTGAATGCAGAGTCCCAAAGAATAGCAAGAAGAGATAAGAAAACCTTCCTCAGTGATTAACGCAAAGAAATAGAGGAAAACAACAGAATGGGGAAGACTAGAGATGTCTTCAAGAAAATTAGAGATACCAAGGGAACATTTCATGCAAAGATGGGCTCGATAAAGGACAGAAATGGTATGGACCTAACAGAAGCAGAAGATATTAAGAAGAGGTGGCAAGAATATACAGAAGAACTGTACAAAAAAGACCTTCATGACCAAGATAATTACGATGGTATGATCACTCACCTAGAGCCAGACATCCTAGAATGTGAAGTTGAATGGGCCTTAGAAAGCATCACTACGAACAAAGCTAGTGGAGGTGATGGAATTCCAGATGAGCTATTTCAAATCCTGAAAGATGATGCTGTGAAAGTGCTGCACTCAATATGCCAGCAAATTTGGAAAACTCAGCAGTGGCCACAGGACTGGAAAAGGTCAGTTTTCATTCCAATCCCCAAGAAAGGCAATGCCAAAGAATGCTCAAACTACCACACAATTGCACTCATCTCACAAGCTAGAAAAGTGATGCTCAAAATTCTCCAAGCCAGGCTTCAGCAATACATGAACCGTGAAATTACAGATGTTCAAGCTGGTTTTAGAAAAGGCAGAGGAACCAGAGATCAAATTGCCAACATATGCTGGATCATGGAAAAAGCAAGAGAGTTCCAGAAAAACATCTATTTCTGCTTTATTGACTATGCCAAAGCCTTTGACTGTGTGCATCACAATAAACTGGAAAATTCTGAAAGAGATGGGAATACCAGACCACCTGATCTGCCTCTTGAGAAAGCTGTATGCAGGTCAGGAAGCAACAGTTAGAACAGGACATGGAACAAGAGACTGGTTCCAAATAGGAAAAGGAGTACATCAAGGCTGTATATTGTCACCCTGCTTATTTAACTTATATGCAGAGTACATCATGAGAAATGCACCAGCTGGAATCAAGATTGCTGGGAGAAACATCAATAACCTCAGATATGCAGATGATACCACCCTTATGGCAGAAAGCGAAGAGGAACTAAAAAATCTCTTGATGAAAGTGAAAGAGTAGAGTGAAAAAGTTGGCTTAAAGCTCAACATTCAGAAAATGAAGATCATGGCATTTGGTCCCATCACTTCATGGGAAATAGATTGGGAAACAGTGGAAATAGTGTCAGACTTTATTTTTTGGGGCTCCAAAATCACTGCAGATGGTGACTGCAGCCATGAAATTAAAAGACTCTTACTCCTTGGAAGAAAAGTTATGACCAACCTAGATAGCATATTCAAAAGCAGAGACATTACTTTGCCAACAAAGGTCAGTCTAGTCAAGGCTCTGGTTTTTCCAGTGGTCATGTATGGATGTGAGAGTTGGACTGTGAAGCAAGCTGAGCACTGAAGAATTGATGCTTTTGAACTGTGGTGTTGGAGAAGACTCCTGAGAGTCCCTTGGACTGCAAGGAGATCCAACCAGTCCATTCTGAAGGAGATCAGTCCTGGGATTTCTTTGGAAGGAATGATGCTAAAGCTGAAACTCCAGTACTTTGGCCACCTCATATGAAGAGTTGACTCATTGAAAAAGACTCTGATGCTGGGAGGGATTGGGGGCAGGAGGAGAAGGGGATGACAGAGGATGAGATGGCTGGATGGCATCACTGACTCGATGGACATGAGTCTGGGTGAATTCTGGGAGTTGGTGATGGACAGGGAGGCCTGGTGTGCTGCGATTCATGGGGTCGCAAAGAGTCGGACACAACTGAGCGACTGAACTGAACTGAACAGAAAGATGAAATGAGAATCTAAAACTAACCTAATACAATGTTCTAGAAGTTATTAGGATGGGATTAGCCATAAGTCTACAAACAAGAGAAAAAAACCAAACATAAATATCAGGCATAATTTGTTAAATGATTGAACGAAAAATATGAACTAAACACTGAAAACATGAAATTGAAGAATGAAATAATGCGCTGGAAATCTAAATTGAGAAAATCTTCTAGAATAGGAGTTGGGAGATTTTTTTTTTTGTACAGGGCCAGAGAATAGACTTTAGGTTTTGTGGGTCACAGATGGCCTTTGTCATATACAGGCAAGCCTCACATTATCGTGCTTTGCTTTACATTTTTTACAAAACAAAGATTTATGGCAACCTTACATTGAGCAAACCTATCAGAGCCATTTTTTCCCAGTAGCATTTGCTCACTTTGTGTCTGTGTCACATTTTGGTAATTCTCACAATATTTTAAACTTTTCCATTATTATTATATTTGTTGTGGTGATCTGGGATCAGTGATCGTTGGTGTTACTGTTGTAATTGTTTTGGGGTAGTCTGAACCACATCCATATAAAACAGCAAACCTAATTCATGAATGTTACATGCATTCTGACTGCTCCACCAACTGGCCATTCCCCCATCTTTCTCGTTTTCCTTAGACCTCCTTATTCCCTGAGACACAACAATATTGAAATTAGGCTGATAAATAACTCTGTAGTGGCCTCTAAGTGTTCAGGTGAAAGGAAGGGTCTCACATCTCTCACCTTAAATCAAAATCTAGAAATGAAGGTTAGTGTGGGAGGCAGGCTGAAAGCCAAGATAGGTGCGGAAAGATAGGCTTCTCGTGCCAAACAATCAGCTAAATTGTGAATACAAAGTAGAACTCCTTAAAGGAAATTAAAAGTGCAACTCCAGTAAACATAAAGGAATGATAAGAAAGCGAAATAGCCTTAAGGTCGATATGCAGGAAGTTTTAGTAATCTGGATAAAAGATCAAAATGGTCACCATGTTCCTTTAAACTGAAGTCCAATCCTGAGCAAAGTCCTAACTCTCTTCAATTCTATGAAGACAGAGAGGTGAGGAAGCTATAGAAGAAAAGTTTCAAGGTTTAGGAAAAGAAGCTGTCTCCATAACAAAAAAGCAGAAACATAACAAAAAAAATTTAAAAGGTGAAGAAGCAAGAAATCCTGTAAAAGCTGCAACTGTTACCCAGAAGATCTAGCCGAAATAATTAACGAAGAAGGGTCTGCACTTAACAACAGATTTTCTATGTAGGAAAAACAGACTTTTATCAAAACAGCATGCCATCTAGGAATCTAGAAATTTCATAGCTAGAAAGGAGAAGTCAACGCCTTACTTTAAAGCTTCAAAGGACAGGCTGACTCTCTTGTTAGGGGTTAAAGTTGCTGAGTAATATTCCATTGTACCTGATGTAGCTGATGATGGTTGGGGTGGTTGTGGCAATTTCTTAAAATAAGGCAGGGATACATTAAAGCAAGGCTCTTCAGTGGCAAAAGGAGTACAACTCTCTGAAGCCTCAGATGGTGGTTAGAATTTTTAGCAATAATTTCCATGACAGGAAAGTGAATAAACAAATCACATTATATTCACAAATCAGAATAATTTACAACACTTAAGTTATAGACAAATTTTAACTGTATAATATTAAGTTAAAAAATGTTCCAGATGATAACATACAGCCTAATACACTTTCTATAAAGTTTATAAAAATCCTAATGTTTAACCATATACTCTTTTAGGAACATATGTAGTATTCTTGCCTGGAAAATTCTGTGGACAGAGGAGCCTGGCAGGCTACAGTTCATAGGATCAGAATGAATCAGACATGACTGAGTGACTGAGCACACATGTAGATGCATTAACACCAAGTAAAAAGGAAAACAATGAAATTGGAGTGTGGAATTCAGAATGGGGGCTACCTATGTTGGGGGAACTAGAGGGATGGGTTGGGGTTGAAATCATGCGGCAAAGTGTAGGATAAAGATCAAGAGCCTCACTTTTGTTTGGGATGATGTACCTGCAGTTGCAAATTTTGCTATTACGAGTAGTCAGTTAAATAAAATCAGGCCATGTAGGGGCCAGGGATGAGTGTGTCATGTATCAATGATTAAGATGAATCTATAACCCAATTCTTGCATCTGACGTCCAGTTAAAAAGAGAGTACACATCCTCCCTCCCAATTTTTCCAATAAAAACTAATTTCCTATAAAATTCAGAATAAGTAACTCGGGACTGAAAACTAATCTTCTGTAGGGAAGAATCATCAGTTTGTAAGTGTTAGGACAAAAGCCAGTTTCTTCCAGGTAATATTTTTACAAATGCCTTAGAGTGTCAACACCAGGCCTAATTTTGCTTTTTTGGATATAAATTCAACTTGACTTTTATCACCAAATAAAGCAGATTCATTTTTATTAAATACCCATTGAGATAACTAACCCTGTTATAATCTCCCCAAATAGCCTGCATCTGATATTTTCTTGAGTATCTATATTCACAACCTTGTTACTCAGTTTTACCTTTTGAAGATTTTTTAAAAAGCCCTGGAAATATTTCTGACATAACCAAAGTTTCATCAGTATGGCATTTATCATGCTTAGCTTTAAGCTACCAATGAACTTCTAGTTGAATTAATATTAGTTTGCATCCAATAATGGTGTTAACTTTCTAGTTCTGAAGATTCTTCAGGTATAATGCAATAATCGAAATTATTTCAGATATTTGTTTTGCTGCTATTAATGACTGGCAGTAGTCTTGCTCAGTTGGAAATTGAAGAAACTCTGCTTCTAATAACCAACTAACATAAACATTTGTTTGTATGTCAAATTAAAGGATGAAAAAAATAGCAAGCTTGCGCATGTGCTCAAATTAAAATTATATAAAACTTTATTTTAAAATAAGTTTAACTCAATATAAGGAAAAGTGTTATGAAAATATAATCCAGGTATTTGTATATTATACCAAAATTGTGAGGGTGAAAAGTGAATAGATGGCTAAAGTGTGGGTAACATTCCTTCAGGTGGTGGAACTGGCAAAATCTCTGGCCATAATTGCTTGCTTTTTTCATTTTCTTTTGAGAAAATTATATGGATTCTCTGAAATATCAATGATTCTTTAATAGATGAAAAGTGTTTAAGGGTCATGACCATCAGTTTACTAAGAGAACCTGGTCCAAGCTGAACAGTACTAAATATTTCCTAATTCTGAGCACCTTGCATATCTTAAAAAAATTAATCCCTACATCAGTTTTATGAGGCAGAACATTTTTTAAATTACATATCTGATAAGTGACTTGTATCTAAAACATAAAAATAACTACTACAACTCAATAATAAAAAGACAACTCTAAAAACTGGGCAATGGATCTGAGCAGATAGTTCTCTAAAGAATATATACAAATGATGAACTGCTGTTTTCATTTTAGAGATGAGGAAAGAAAGACATGTGAGGGCTAAAGAGGTTGCTCATGCCTGACAGTCAGGATTTGAACCTATGAAACTAGATCATAATATCTACAAGAGGACTACTTTTTTTTTTAATTAAAGATTTTTTTGATGTGAACCATTTTTAAGGTCTGTATTGAATTTGTTACAATACTGCTTCTGTTTTATATTTTTTGGCCATGAAGGATGTAGAATCTTAGGTCCCCCACTGGGATTGAACGTGCACCCCCTGCACTGGAAGGTGAAATCTGAACCACCGGACCACCAGGGAAGTTCTGGTGACTACTTTTTAAAGCTGTCTCCTTTATGGCATTGAATTCATTTTCAGAATTTAGGATGTACTACTCTGGAAGAATCTAAATATTAATGCCTTAACAAACTGCATTATTTTGAACAGAAGGCAACACTGTGTTTAAACCAGGAAAAAAAAAATTTTTTTTAGCAGACATGGCAATGAATTGGTTTAGAGGAATTTTATTCTTAAAATTCTATTTTTCTGGCCTGTGGTGGCACTGAGATCTATTTCCCTGCCTGACGATTTACCTTTGTACCTGTACAGAGCTGTTAAAGCTCATGCTTCAGAAATACAATCCAACAATGAGCAGAAAGGATATTGTTCTCTTAAGGATAATTCTGAGTCACCAATTCCCTAGATCAGAGAAGCCAAGAGAAAGAGAATTTACTTTTTTTTTTTTTAAGTGACCATGAAACAAGTTCAGAACCTATTTCTCAATTGTAAAGGGGTAGTAAAGAGATGGCATCACCAACTCAATGGACATGAGTTTGAACAACGTCCAGAATATGGTGGAGGACAGGGGAGCCTGGCATGCTGCAGTCCCTGGGGTCACAAAGAGCCGGACAGAACTGAGCCACTGAACAACAAAAAGTAAACGGAGAGAATAAAAAGAATGTGTTTGGGTAATACTTCAATTCTTTTATTTTCTCTTCCTTTTCTTTCCTTCCTCTCTTCTTTTCTCTGGTTTAGAGACATATAGGGCTTCCCTGATAGCTCAGTTGGTAAAGAATCCACCTGCAATACAGGAAATCCTGGTTTCATCCCTGGGTTGGAAAGATCCCCTGGAGAAGGGAAATGCTACCCACTCCAGTACTCTGGCCTGGAGAATTCCATGGACTGTATTGGCCATGGAGTTGCAGAGAGTCCGACGGGACTTTCACTTTCAGGAGACTACTATTTTGATCCATCAGCACATAAGTATTGCAGTTGAGTGATGCTGGGAGGGATTGGGGGCAGGAGGAGAAGGGGACGACAGAGGATGAGATGGCTGGATGGCATCACTGACTCGATGGACGTGAGTCTGAGTGAACTCCAGGAGTTGGTGATGGACAGGGAGGCCTGGTGTGCTGCAATTCACGGGGTCGCAAAGAGTCAGACACGACTGAGCGACTGAACTGAACTGAACAGTAAAATGTATGGAGTAAAATCTTTCATCAGGAGACCAGTTGACTACGAATGATTTATCCTGAATTTTAAATTACTTTCTACATATTGGTAAGAATAAAAATATATGCTGTTATTTTAGCTACAAGTAGAGAGGGCTTCATCTCTACAATCGAGATAATAAACTAGGCTCAGGAGATTTTTTTTTTCACTGGCTTAGAATAGTGTCAATATGAACATTAACAATTGTCTTGGTCAAAATTGTGATAAAAGATAGTATTTATTGTTGGCACCAAAATGGGACTGGATAAGCTTATGCAATTGTGCACTTCATGTTATTCTCCTTTTATATGCTCTTAATTAGGAAGCAGCTGGCAGGTGAACACCTGAGTGGCAGCAAGGCAGCAGGATGGAATAATAGCTCTTCATATTGTTTAATGGGCTGTACTGAAACAACTTTTTCAGATCATGAAACCTTTTGATTATTACCAAATAATTAGTGCTGCAAAGCATCATTAAGTTAAGTTATCTTTTTCATTCCACCTGCATTAAAAAGGATAGCTGGGGAAAACTCAGTAGCTTGGCTTCTTTTCTGGTATCATAATGGTTATCAGTTTATATTAACAGTTTCTCTAAAACCATGATGATTATGCTGCTATAGTGAAGTGGTTTATACTCATGATCAAGTACTCCCGAGTTTGCTATGACATCACGTCTTTTAAAAAAGTAGATAGAAACTTCTATTATTTCCTTCCCATTAAGCTCTACCTGCCTTTTAATCATTACTGCATTTGTGCCTTTCTTTAGTGGCATACAGTTTTACAAATGAAGGAACTGTTGGACTTATAAAAAGGACTCCTGAAGTTGCTATAAGATGCTATTTAGTAAGAATCTATTAAACTGTATTCCAATAGCCCCAGAGTAAATCAAACCATAAGTGTATACAGTGAACTGGAGCATGGCAAATTGGTCAATATGGTTTACTAGTTACCAAGATTATTGATTCTTCCAGATAAGAACTAGAGTCTATTTAACTAGTGCGTCTCTTAACAGAGGAGATATGGAGTGACTAATGTCAGCCAGGTTGGTGGTTCTGCTTACAGAGTTGAAATCTCATTGTTGTTCAGTTGCTAAGTCATGTCCTACTCTTTGCGATCCCATGGACTACAGCATGCCAGCCTTCCTTGTCTTTCACTGTTTTCTGGAGTTTGCTCAAATTCATGTCCATTAAGTCAGAGATGCTAACTAGTTTCATTAAATAGGCTCAAGAATGAAATAAACATAGACTCAAGCTTCAAGCACTTGATAATTCAGGAGGGACCATAATATATGTACATATGCAAATTGCTATGTATCAATGGATGTGATTTGACACATTAACTAACTCAACACATATTTCTTGAGTGTTTATCATGTGCCAAATAATATTCTAAATCTAGGCAGAACAGTATTTAACAGGAGAGATGAAATTCTTTGTTTTCATGATGCTTACTCTCAAATAATCTATTTGAAGCATAAAACAAATATGTGTTAAGATAAAGTTAATGGGAATGCAAACTAGTACAGCCACTATGGAGAATAGTGTGGAGATTCCTTAAAAAACTGGAAATAGAACTGCCTTCAGATCAGATCATGACCCAGCAATCCCACTGCTGGGCATACACAACGAGGAAACCAGAATTGAAAGAGACACATGTACCCCAATGTTCATCGCAGCACTGTTTATAATAACCAGGACATGGAGGCAACCTAGATGTCCATCAGCAGATGAATGGATAAGAAAGTTGGGGTACATATACACAATGGAGTATTACTCAGCCATTAAAAAGAATACATTTGAATCAGTTCTAATGAGGTGGATGAAACTGGAGCCGATTATACAGAGTGAAGTAAGCCAGAAAGAAAAACACCAATACAGTATACTAACACATATATATGGAATTTAGAAAGATGGTAATGATAACCCTGTATGCGAGACAGCAAAAAAGACACAGATGTATAGAACAGTCTTTTGGACTCTGTGGGAGAGGGAGAGGGTGGGATGATTTGGGAGAATGGCATTCAAACATGTATAATATCATATAAGAAACGAATCACCAGTCCAGGTTCGATGCAGGATATAGGATGCTTGGGGCTGGTGCACTGGGATGACCCAAAGGGGTGGTACAGGGAGGGAGGTGGGAGGGGGGTTCAGGATGGGGAACACGTGTACATCTGTGGTGGATTCATGTTGATGTATGGCAAAACCAATACAATATTGTAAAGTAATTAGCCTCCAATTAAAATAAATAAATTTAAAAAATTTAAAAAAGATAAAGTATTTACCTATATGATTATATATTTGTTAATATAATATTTTTTTACCAAGCAATTTTTAATCTACCTCCTTTTATCAGTAAGTTTTACTTGTTAAGTTGAAGATATGGCACTTTTACCTTTAACCAAAGCAAGTGTATAATAGAGTTCTAAACTTTTATCGTCTGTAAAACAAATGGGTTTATAAACCATTTTATTTGTAGCCAGTCTCTTATCTCTCATCAGCGATACCTTTGTGAGGCATACGATGGCTCTTTTCTCTGCCCCAAATTTGGTCATGCTTGATATCTTCTAGGAATTCTAGACAATTTCTAAGACAAATTTCAAGTTAGCATTGAATGTAATAAACCTTTCATTGTCAGACAGGCTATTATTTTTGCATAGTATTATGAAAGCAGAAATACCCAAGGTGGGATAGCAAATGGTCACAAAATTAAGTGTAAGAGCAAAAATAGATGAAACCAATATGTAGAGGGAGAGAGCAAGGAAAATTACATGTCTCCATCTTATTACCAGGTAGTGGGAGGAAAAAAGTGTATCTCTTTCGAGAATTTGAACCACAGCCAGAGTTGTGTTCTAAATTCACACCTTCGAGAATTTGAACCACAGCCAGAGTTGTGTTCTAAATTCACACCATCAGTGTGGTCCAAATACTCATGAAGAAGTTTTAATTTAAACTGGTCTTAGTTTATCCAACAACAGTGGAAGGACACTGCAGATTATAAAGTGCAAATTGATTTAACAAATGTTAAAATGTTTTAACAACATATCTTATATTCAATAAAATATGATGAAAGTTTTACTGCATAAAACTGCATTTATTGTCCCTGATACTGAGTTATTCAAGACTGACTTTTTAGATCAGGAAGTCAAGATCATGTAGTAGTTTCATTTATAAACTTCTTTCATCAAGACATGCTTAAAATAAGCCACAATAGTTTGAAATTAAAGCTCAAACCTAAAGGCCTTTTATGAAATAGTTACTTGTCTGCAGTACATACTGGTTCCTTTATCTTAAAAGGATTATATGCTGAATTGGTTCCTTTTCTCTTGGGCCTGCTTCAGGTTCTAGGTGTCCTCAAAGTTAACAAGTATTTCTTAATTTTTTTTTTTTTTTGGTCACAATCCATTTAGTGCCCCCTAAGTGTTCAGTACAGAATATTCAGTGAACACACAACACATTAAAATAAATTATATCTGTGCTTTGCAATGTTTTGGTTTATAGTACACCTCTCAAAAAAAACATTATTAGAGTAACTTGATAAAAACTCAAATTCCAAGTTTTTTGTCTGGGGGAGCTTTTGAGTTTGTAAAGCTCAGTATATACTTCTTTTACTTCCTGGGAACAAACCCTCACATGACAAATAGTCAAATAATGTTACATTAATTTTACTGAAACAAACTGTGATGAAGTCACTATTATTCTGAAAGGTGTGCTTTTACATTGTTTTTCTCTTCAAGATAATATCTTTTCTATCAGGGCCTAATTGTAGCAGATGCATTCCTTTGGAACAATTTCAATACATCTAAAGAACTCTTTACATCAGGAGGAAATCACATAAAAATTACCTTTCTCTAGAGAATCTCTTGGGACTGAAGTGGTTTTTTATGTTGTACAGATCTTAATATTCAAAGTAATTATATAACTTTATATACTTTGGAATCTTATATGAGTTAACTCAGTATTTTGAAATTATAAAAGCCTAAATTTACAGTCAAAGAGGTGCATCCAATATAGGGAATATGTTTATATAAAATTTTAAAAAGTGGTTCTTAGCTTATTTTTTCAGTAAAATTCAAAATTGCATGCACAATTAAGCTAATAAGAATCTCGAGACAGTTTTTATTCTTAACATTTTGCTAAAAGACTTTCAATTCACATACTAGTTATCTAACTTAAATAGCTAAACTAGTTATCTAATTTACACAGGGCATCTCTTAAATGTTCTTTTGCACTTGTGAGTACAGGACAAAGGCGAATGTTATTTGCTTTTCTTTGTTTGCTTTTGGTTTCAAGTGAGTCATTCTTTTTAAATTCACTGTTTCTTTTTCTGGTTTTCCTACAGTGAACTGTACTTTTCCTTGTCATGATAAACTCTCAGTTGTTCCACTTTTAATTTGTCACAGCAAGGAGCATTGATCATTCAACATGGCTGCCCTTGGCCCCTTATGTAAAAGACTTCTTCCCTTTAGTTAAAGGACTTAGTTTCTATTTAAATTCATGACTTTACCTTCCTTTTCATTATCACTTCATTGACATTTGTGAAATGCTTTTCCCTTTATATGCAGAAAAGGAGAGACCAGGATACATACACAATTTTGGCTACACAGTTTAAGAGCTTTGGGATATTTGGAAAGGATTCAGAGAAGGCACATAAATTTGATAAAAAGTAATAAAATAAAATCTTCGGCAAATGATTAAAAGGCAATGCTGATGGTTTTTTTTTGTTTTTTTTTTTTAAGGGTAGTCAACAAAATTTAATGTGCATTGGGATGACATCCTCAGTTCAGTTCAGTTCAGTTCAGTCGCTCAGTCATGTCCAACTCTTTGCAACCCCATGAATCGCAGCACACCGGGCCTCCCTGTCCATCACCAACTCCCAGAATTCACCCAGACTCATGTCCATCGAGTCAGTGATGCCATCCAGCCATCTAATCCTCTGTCATCCCCTTCTCCTCCTGCCCCCAATCCCTCCCAGAATCAGTCTTTTCCGATGAGTCAACTCTTCACATAAGGTGGCCAAAGTACTGGAGTTTCAGCTTCAGCATCATTCCGTCCAAAGAAATCCCAGGGCTGATCTCCTTCAGAATGGACTGGTTGGATCTCTCTGCAGTCCAAGGGACTCTCAAGAGTCTTTTCCAACACCACAGTTCAAAAGCATCAATTCTTCAGCGCTCAGCTTTCTTCACAGTCCTACTCTCACATCCATACATGACCACTGGAAAAACCATAGCCTTAACTAGATGGACCTTTGTTGGCAAAATAATGTCTCTGCTTTTCAATATGCTATCTAAGTTGGTCATACTTTTCTTCCAAGGAGTAAGCGTCTTTTAATTTCATGGCTGCTACTTGGGATCTATTCTTATCTTATTCAAAGGTACCAAATAGAAAAGTTTAGTCAAAAAATGTGAGTGTGAGCATTTCTCTACTGATTTCCTTCTCTCACAATAACCTTTCTGTCTAGACTTACTCAGTCAACAAATTGGCTTGAAAACATGATGTGAATGAATTTGCGTGAACCCATTCTAATCAGAATCAACTATAGTAAATAACAAATACAGCCTTATCACATAACTCTGCTTTAGACTAGGACACTTTCTAATTCCTAAGTTTTGTGTTTGCAGTTCTTTGCACTGATTTATCTTGCTTTTACCTCCACTTTCAATGGAAGTTAGTCCTTAAAAATAAAGTCTTTTCTTTGGACCTTAGGAACACACCTATTTGGCTTCTAGTGAAAACTGCTACCAGTATGGTAAATTCGTCCATGAAAATGAGTAAGTGGCTCATGGCTCGACTTTACTCTTCCCTGAAGTCTTCTACCCTTTAAAGTCCTTTTTTGTGTAATCAGTCATCTTGGATTATCTTTCTTCCCTGTCTCTCTTTTACCTCTCTGCTGTTTTTCAATACACTGTACTTTATTTTCCATAAATCTGCTTCTTACTTAGGACTTATCCACAATATTTTCCTACAACATTCCTTACGGTCTGAAAATATACTTTACTCTCTTTGCTGTGGCAAAATCTTGTAACTTCACGCTATACAAATTAAAACACTTGAATCTAGATGGTGGTGTTAATACAAAAAATGGACTACAAAATAGAAAACAATTTATAAATAGTTGAAGTGAAAGTCCCTCAGTCATGTCCAGCTCTTTGCAACCCCATGGACTATAGATGGCCAGGGTCCTCTGTCCATGGGGATTCTCCAGGCAAGAATACTAGAGTGGGTTGTCATGCCCTTCTCCAGGGGATCTTCCTTACCCAGGGATTAAAACCAGGTCTCCCGCATTGTAGGCAGATTCTTTACCCTCTGAGCCACCAGGGAATCTTATAAATAGGTAAATACAAGGTAAGTAGTACTAAATATAGATAATATAACATGGATTAGTAACTAAAAAGAATGAACACTATGTGCCTATCCTAAATCTGAAGTATTTCTGCTAAGTGCTGCTGATTGAGACCATGCAGAAAAGCAAAACTTAAGATTATTGTGTACTAATCTTCCTGAGATAAACAGACTGTCGTCTCTCCTGCAACCAGAAAAGAAGATGAATGCTCCAAGAGAATCCCACAGAAGACCCTTTTGTCAGAGAGTTAAAAACTGTGTTTTCTCAAGACACAGAAGCCCAGGGAATTGAGGGGCTAACGAAGGATTTCCATTCACTACCTAAAACTTCTATGGACAAAAACATTGGGTCAGGTGCATTGAGACTGAACTCCTTCAAAAACAAAACAAAACAAAAACAGGCATAGTCATAAACCTTCCTCTAAGGGTTCTTTCTATATCTAGGCAGAGAGATGACTCATGATTATAGCCATACCAGTGAAGACAGATTCATTTTCCTTTCCTCTCTTTAAATTAGTAAGGATTGGGTCCTGTCAAACTCTGCCCACCCCCCATAAATTCATCTGGTGTTTTCTTTAGGAAATATTTGGATTTTGAAGTAATACTCATCTTGGTGGTAAGTAATTCAATTCATGCCAGCTTATACTACAACCTTGGAGCAGCACGGGGGCTTCTTAGAGAAGAATGAAAAAACAAAGAAAAATGAGTGAGTGTGTAAAAATATCCTTTATATCAGTAGAAGGATTTTTGTTTTTCCTGGAGATTCAAGAGATTCTGAATATATACTTTAAGTAATATTCACAAACTATTTTAACTCTTTTTCCAAATTCAATACAAAATTAAATGTTGTAGAGGGTGTGGAGAAAAGGGAATCTTCCTACTCTATTGGTGGGAATGCAAATTGGTATAACCATTATGGAGAACAGTATGGAGGTGCCTTAAAAAACTAAAAAAATAAAACTACCATATGATTCAACAATCCCACTGCTGGGCATACACCTAGAGAAAACCATAAATCAAAAGACACATACACCCCAGTGTTCGTTGCTGCACTATTTACAATAGCGAAGACATGGAAACAACCTAACTGTCCACCAACAGAGGAATGGATAAAGAAGACGTGGGACACATACAATGGAATATTATTCAGCTGTAAAAAAGAAGGAAGTAATGCCCTTTGCAGCAATGGATAGACCTAGTGAGTCACACTGAGTAAAGTAAGTCAGACAGAGAAAGACAAATATCATGTATCACGAATATGTGTAACCTTAAAAAATGGTAGAAATGAACTTATTTACAAAACAGAAAGAGTCACAGATGTAGAAAACAAACCTATGGTTACTGGGGGGTAAGGAGGGAGGGATAAACTGGAAGATTGGGATTGACATAGACACAATACTATGTATAAAATAGATAACTAGTAAGGACCTGCTCTATAGCATGGTGAACTCTACTCGATACTCTGCAATGACATATGGGAAAACAATTTTTTTAAATTGCATATATGTATATGTATAATGATTCACTTTGCTGTCCACCTGGAACAAACACAATATTGGAAATCAACTATATTCCAATAAAAAAGAATAAAAAATTACTTTCCATGAAAGTCTTCCATGCAAAAGGAATAATCTGAGTTGAGTAAAGAATTCAGAAAGATGAAAAACCCAGATGCTGAATAAAAAATATTGAAGGAGGCAGATGAATAGATTTGACCCAGAAGAAAAGTAATTGGTGAAAGGTAAAGACAAGCCACACAATTCTCCCAGAATACAGAGGGGGGAAAATGAGACTTAAGACCAGAAGATAATAATAAAACAGGTTTTGACCCTGTAGATTATAAGCTTCTCAAGAGATAATTATACAATTGGAACCACAAAGGTATGATTCATGAAAAAACTGAAAGCTGGGATTCATTAGAATTAAAAATTTCTGCTCTGTGAAAGACTCTATCAAAAGAATGAGAAGATAAGCTACAGACTTGGAGAAATTATTTGCAAAAGACATATGTGATAAAGGACTGTTCTCCAAAATATAAAAAGAACTCTTAAAACTCAACAGTAAGAAAATGAACAACCTGACTCAAAACTGGACAGAAGACCTGAACAGACACCTCGTCAAAGAAGATACACAGATGAAAGATAAGTTTATGGAAAGCTGTTCAACATCATATGTCATGAAGAAATAAAAAAAGAAAGTGTAGTTGCTCAGTTGTGTCTGACTCTTTGTGACCCCATGGGCTGTAACCTGCTAGTCTCCTCCATCCGTGGGATTTTCCAGGCAAGAATACTGGAGTGCATTGCCTCCTCCTCCAAGGGATCTTCCTGACCCAGGGATTGAACCCAAGTCTCCCACATTGCAGGCAGACTCTTTACCATCTGAGCCAGCAGGGAAGCAGATGTAAGGGAAGCAGATGTAAGATACCACTACACATCTATTGAAATGGCCAACATAAAAAACTCTGTCAACTTCAAATGCTGGAGAAAATGTGGTGCAATAAGATTCATTGTTGGTGGGAATACAAATCGGTATAGCCTCTTTGGAAGGATGTTTCTTATAAAACTAAACATATTCTTACCATATGATTGCCCTTTGGTATTTATCCAAATGAGTTGAAAATTTATGCCCATATGAAACCATGTGCAAGGATATTTATAGCAGTTTTATTCATAATTGTCAAAACCTGGAAGCAATCAAGATGTCCTTCAGTAAGTGGATGGATAAATAGATGGTGGCATATTCAGACAGTGGAATATTAGTCAGTACTTAAAATGAAGTGAGTAACCAAGTCATGAAAAGACAAAGAGGAACCTTGAATTCATATTACTAAGTGAAAAAGACGCAGCCTGAAAAGGTTACATACTGCATGATTCTGATCATGTGACATTCTGGAAAATGCAACATAGAGACAGAAGAAGAGATCAGCAGTTTTCGGGGTTAGGGAGGAGGAATGAATAGGCAGAAAGCGAAGAATTTTTAGGGCAGGGGAGCCATTCTGCAGGATCCTATAGTGGTGGAATATGTCACTATACATTTGGTTCAAACTCATAGCATGTATGACACCAAGAGTGAACCCGTGGGCTTTGGGTGATGATGACGTGTCAGTGTAGGTTCACCCACTATGATAAATGTTGACGCTGGGGCGGTTGTGTTTGTGAGGGGACAGGGGTATATGGGAATTCTCTGTTCTTTCTGCTCTATTTTGCTGTGAATCTAAAACTGCTCCAAAGTCTATTAATTTAAAAATAGAGAAGAAACCATTCCTAAGCTAAACGTTCCAGTGGAATTTACTGCTACGATAAGAATGATAGTTGTGTAGGTAGACTACCTGTGTTCATCACTACTTTGTCAGTATCAGGGTTTTCCTCAGTGGCTTGGATGGTAAAGAATCTGCCTACAATGTAGGAGACCCGGGTTTGATCCCTAGGTCAGGAAGATCCCCTGAAGAAGGGAATGGTAACCAACTCCAATATTGTTGCCTCTAGAATTCCGTGGACAGAGGAGCCTGGCTACAGTCCGTGGAGTTACAAAGACTAACTGACAATATCAGCAGCAAATTCCTGAAGAACAACCAAAAAATGGCCTAGTTTTCTCAATCTGAGTGCATGATCAGCAGAACTGACCACCTAGATGAGGTACACCCTTGAGACAGGTAGGGGCATCACCTGGGGACAATGATGGTGATTTCTGGATGGCTGGAATGGTAAGAGAGGGCCGTTTAATTTGAATATTTAAATGAATATATGCATATCTTAACTGTGATCTATGATGCAGGACAATCGATAGTGGTGGGAGTTTTATTGGTGATTAGGCAATCTGGAATAATCCCCATGCTTTTACAGATATGATTAACTAGTGCAGAATATTCTAGCCACATGAACAAGGCAATGAGAGATTTGTCTGAATCAAAGGTTGAGAATAATACAATCTTTGGCTGTGGTCCACAGGGCCCTCAGCATGCAGTCTCTTGAACTTCAAGCACTGATGACTCAAACTCAGCACCACTTTGAACTTATACGCAAACATCTGTTCCCCAAGGTTTCCCTGTAGTCTCTGAGGGATGCGTTTTCTGGGCAATACGTATACTCTACTTGAAAACCAACTCTCTTGCCTTTTGCCTGCCAAATAAAGAAATCTCCCCTTCTCTCAATTCAGAAGTCTTCCCTTAATTTTTATCATAGGATTGTGGCACTTCTTTCAGGAGGAAATTTCACCTGGCTGCATAGCCACCTGTCTTTACCAATCAGAGACTGTTCCAGCAATTGTAAGAAAAACAAAATCACATAACTATGAAGGTTGGTATCATAACAAATTTCTAGTTTCCAAACACAATCACAATGGCTTAGTAATTTTTTCATTGGTTTCCTTCCGACATTCCTTATTGCAGGCCCAAAGCTTGACTACTCCATTTAATTCCCACCCCCTGCCAATGCCACAGGAAACATGGGTTTGATCCTTGCGTCCGGAAGATTTCCTGGAGAAAGAAACGGCAACCCACTCCAGTATTCCTGCCTGGGAAATCTCATGGACAGAGGGTTACAATACATGGGGTTGCAAAAGAGTCGGACACAACTTAACAACTAAACAACAATTCCTCTGCCTATCTTGGCAAAGCTCACTTACTCCTAAAAAGCTCTCTGCTTTACCTCTTTTTTCAAGCAAACTTTTTGATCTCCACAAGTGGAATTGAGCAATTCTAGTCCTAAGGAAATAGCATGTTTTTAATACCTTTGCTATAGCATCATCACTGATATAATTATTTTCCACACGCCTACTCACTCCCTAAAGCTAGTAATGAAGAGGGGCACTGACTAGTTTTTTTAACTCAGCTTTGCATTCCTAAGGGTAATGGCTATAGTGTTGGGCACATGAAGAGCTGGAGTGGGCAGATGGCACTTCTGTCTGCCCAGAAAATTTTATTTTGGAAGTCACATTTGTTCCATTTCCTATTGTTTTGCTGGGTTATTATTTAGAGAACTGTAGTTTCTCCTCCTTCTCTCCCTTTAGACATTACCCAGATTTGGTTAGTCATGTCCTATGTTGAGACTGATAAACAAATATTGGGAGAGGGAAGAAATCTTCCCATTTGCTGGAGTTGCTAAGTCAGGAGGGTGTCATTCTGGAACTGCCAGGGACTGTCTTCTCTGACTGTGTCAAGTATGACTACTGAAAGAGAAAAATGAAGATATTCCCAGAAATATCTGGGGTTAACAAGAAACTCCGAACACCCTCCCCCACTCCCAAACAGGGATCACAACTGACCTTAGAAATGGGGATTTCTAGTCATTTCCCTATCGTGCGGGCTCACAAGGGCAGGAATGGCCATTGAGCTCAGAAAAATACTCATTTATCTCGTGCATACTTTATAAATGAGAGGGTAAAGGTGACCTTGAGACAGTCCTTCCACTAGTAGTGGGTCTACCTTCTCCCCTAGGAGGGTCTAGAGTAGATCCTTGGAGGGACTTAAACTTCTATTGATGATCAGCAGCTACTCCAGACCTACTCTCCTGCTGGGAATGACTAGAAAATCAACGAAAACTTCACAAACACTGGGATCAAAAATGGAACAGAATGGACTCTGTGGGAGAGGGAGAGGGTGGGAAGATTTGGGAGAATGACATTGAAACATTTAAAATATCATGTAAGAAATGAGTTGCCAGTCCAGGTTCGTTGCACGATACTGGATGCTTGGGGCTAGAGCACTGGGATGACCCAGAGGGAGGGTATGGGGAGGGAGGAGGGAGGAGAGTTCAGGATGGGGAACACATGTATACCTGTGGCAGATTCATTTTGATATTTGGCAAAACTAATACAATTATGTAAAGTTTAAAAATAAAATAAAATTTAAAAAAAATGGAACAGAAAAAATTATTGCACCAAGTTCAAACGAAGATGGATACTGAGAGAAGAACATTTAGAATTTAAAGATAACGACTAATGATTACTTGTGGCATTATAAGAAAAAATTAAATCACACTACTTACAACTAAATTGGAATTTTGGGGATGATGTAACTCTGGACACATGTGTTACCCTATCACAATGAAATATATGCCCATATTCCAGGGCCTCAGGTGATGTACAGACCTCATTCTCTTTCTCTTTCAGCTCTGTTTAGTGAATTGGTATCTATAGAGTTCAGTACCTGCTATGTTCTTTGTACATCACCTCATGAGTGCACAAAACTGACAAAAATCCCCTTAAGTATGGAGCTTTCATTCCAGTTGGGAAATGGAGACAGTAACAAATAAATATAATAAGTAAATTAAATTTTATAGCTCATTAGATGGCAGGAAGTGGTACCAAAAGATAGAACAGGGAAAGGGGACTGGGAGTGCAGGTTGTCCTTTTAGACAGGACGGTAGAGGATACTTCTTTGAGCAGGTGACATCTGAGCAAAGACTTGAAGAAGGTGAAGGAATTGGCGGTCAGGATATCTAAAAAGGTCATTACAGAGAACAGCTAGCATAATGGCTCTAACACAGTGGGTGCCTCACATCTTCTTTGTAGACTAGAGAGTAGTAGAAATTCAATCAGAATGTAATAGAGATTCAGATGTCCTTGTAGGTCCTCGCTGGCCATTGTGAGGACCTTGGATTTTCCTTTCAATGAGATGGCAGGTTACTGGAGGCGCAGAGGAATGACAAGATCTAAACTTTGCTTTAAAAGGATCACTTAAATTGAAGAAAGTAGGGAAAACCACTAGACCATTCAACTATGACCTAAATCAAATCCTTTATGATTATACAGTGGAAGTGAGAAATAGATTTAAGGGACTAGATCTGATAGATAGAGTGCCTGATGAACTATGGATGGAGGTTCGTGACATTGTACAGGAGACAGGGATCAAGACCATCCCCATGGAAAAGAAATGCAAAAAAGCAAAATGGCTGTCTGAGGAGGTCTTACAAATAGCTGTGAAAAGAAGAGAAGCAAAGGAGAAAAGGAAAGATATAAGCATCTAAATGCAGAGTTCCAAAGAATAGCAAGAAGAGATAAGAAAGCCTTCCTCAGCAATCAATGCAAAGAAATAGAGGAAAACAACAGAATGGGAAAGACTAGACATCTCTTCAAGAAAATTAGAGATACCAAGGGAACATTTCATGCAAAGATGGGCTCGATAAAGGACAGAAATGGTATGGACCTAACAGAAGCAGAAGATATTAAGAAGAGGTGGCAAGAATACCCAGAAGAACTGTACAAAATAGATGTTCACAACCCAGATAATCTCGATGGTGTGATCACTCACCTAGAGCCAGACATCCTGGAATGTGAAGTTAAGTGGGCCTTAGGAAGCATCACTATGAACAAAGCTAGTGGAGGTGATAGAATTCCAGTTGAGCTATTTCAAATCCTGAAAGATGATGCTGTGAAAGTCCTGCACTCAATATGCCCGCAAATTTGGAAAACTCAGCAGTGGCCACAGGACTGGAAAAGGTCAATTTTCATTCCAATCCCAGAGAAAGGCAAGGCCAAAGAATGCTCAAACTACCGCACAATTGCACTCATCTCACACGCTAGTAAAGTAATGCTCAAAATTCTCCAAGCCAGGCTTCAGCAATATGTGAACCATGAACTTCCAGATGTTCAAGCTGGTTTTAGAAAAGGCAGAGGAACCAGAAACCAAATTGCCAACATCCACTGGATCATCGAAAAAGCAAGAGAGTTCCAGAAAAACATCTATTTCTGCTTTATTGACTATGCCAAAGCCTTTGACTGTGTGGATCACAATAAACTGCAGAAAATTCTGAAAGAGATGGGAATACCAGACCACCTGATCTGCCTCTTGAGAAAGCTGTATGCAGGTCAGGAAGCAACAGTTAGAACTGGACATGGAACAACAGACGGGTTCCAAATAGGAAAGGAGTACGTCAAGGCTGTATATTGTCACCCTGCTTATTTAACTTACATGCAGAGTACATCATGAGAAATGCTGGGCTGGAAGAAGCACAAGCTGGAATCAAGATTGCCGGGAGAAATATCAATAACCTCAGGTATGCAGATGATACCACCCTTATGGCAGAAAGCTAAGAAGCACTAAAGAGCCTTTTGATGAAAGTGAAAGAGGAGAGTAGAAAAGTTGGCTTAAAGCTCAACATTCAGAAAACGAAGATCATGGCATCTGGTCCTATCACTTCATGGGAAATAGATGGGGAAACAGTGGAAACAGTGGCAGATCTTATTTTTTGGGGCTCCAAAATCACTGCAGATGATGACTGCAGCCATGAAATTAAAAGACGCTTACTCCTTGGAAGAAAAGTTATGACCAACCTAGATAGCATATTGAAAAGCAGAGATATTACTTTGCCAACAAAGGTCTGTCTCGTCAAGGCTATGGTTTTTCCAGTGGTCATGTATGGATGTGAGAGTCAGACTGTGAAGAAAGCTGAGCACCAAAGAACTGATGCTTTTGAACTGTGGTGTTGGAGAAGACTCTTGAGAGTCCCTGGGACTGTAAGGAGATCCAACCAGTCCATTCTGAAGGAGATCAGCCCTGGGATTTCTTTGGAAGCAATGATGCTAAAGCTGAAACTCCAGTACTTTGGCTACTGGGACTGATTGAGGGCAGGAGGAGAAGGGGACGACAGAGGATGAGATGGCTGAATGGCATCACTGACTCGATGGACATGAGTCTGAGTGAACTCCGGGAGTTGGTGATGGACAGGGAGGCCTGGTGTGCTGCAATTCATGGGGTTGCAAAGAGTTGGACACGACTGAGCGACTGAACTGAACTGAATGTGGTTGCTGTTGAGAACAGGCTGTAGAGAAGTCAGAGCTGGAAGCAGCAAGACCATTTTGAAGATTACTGGGGAGAAATAAAACTAAATGATGATGCTGTTTCTGGCCATGAATGGAGTTGATGACAAGAGATACTTATTCCACATAGGGTTTGAACCTCATCAGGATTTTATGATTGATTGGATAGTATATGAGGAATCAAGGATGACCCTAAGAATTTTAGCTTAAGTAACTGGAAGGATAGAGTTTCTATCAAGTAAGATAGGGAAGATTATAAATGGAATACTTTGGGAAAGGGAGCCACGACTAGTAGTTCTGTTTTGGACATCTTAATTCGGATATGGTTATACCACATGCTAGCAGATGCTGAGTAGGCAGTTGGATATACAAATCTACAATTCAGGACTGAAAACTTGGCAGGAGATTAAAAAAAAATTAGATTCATTATCATATAAAGGGTATGAAATCAAAGAGACTAGATGAAGCCACCAAGAGATTGCATATTGTTAAAGAACAAAAGATAAAAGACTGAGCCCCAGGCCACTCCAAAGTCAGGATGCTAGGGAGATGAGTCCTTGGAAGAGACTCAGGACTAATGACCTGTCTGGTCAGGTGAAGGAGTGGGTGTAAGGCTGAGGGAAGAAAGTGTATCAGTGAAGAGGGAGTGGACATCATTGTTAAAATCTGCTCATAATTTAGGCCATTGGGCACCTTGACTGAGGCACTGTTTGGAAGCAGGGAAGAGAAGCCTGACTGGGCACTGCTGGGAGAGACAATGGGAAGAAATTGAGTAAAGAGCTAAGTTAGAATCCCTAAAGGGGTTTTGTAGGGAAGAGGAGCTGACAAATGGAGTGGTAACTGGTGGGGAAAATGAGGTCAGAGGAGGCTGTGTTTGACACAGAAACATATTCCACATAACTTTTACTTAACATGACCTTTATAAAAGCCAAAGATTTATCACTAAAATATAACTTTTCAAAGGTGAATTTCCAAAGGTCAGCGCAAAATTCCATTTAGTGTGTGTTAACTTGGTTACAATGTTATCTTTTGCCACATTGCATTAAAAAGAACAACTAATACATTGATTACAAGACACCTGTTGCTATGTTTTGTTTTTTGATGGAAAAAAAAAGGAATACTCAAAATGCATGTTTTCAATGAGTCCATTGCAATATACTGATCTTTACCTGGTGATTTTCATTGAATATGTGGAAAACTTTGAGTGATCCAAGAATATGGATTTATAAAAGAATCCATATATATATAAACCCAAGAATATGGATTTATTACATTTTGCTCTGCAAAAATGTAAATTTTCTCGATGTATTTACAATGCATTGTACTAAATGATCTTTTTCTCCATTGTACTTTCCACGAAATTGAATATATATATGATATTAAACACATATGCTTATTTTATAGATGTGATGCTTAGTACATACAAAAGGCAAGTTGTAGCAGATTGTACAGATACTACAGTCTTTGACACTTCAAGTTAAATTCTAAATCTTAGGGATGAACTTCTTTGGTATTTATGTTTATATTGTTGTTCTTGTTCAGTATCTCAGTTGTGTCTCACTCATTGCGATCCCATGGACCACAGCATGCCAGGCTTCCCTGTCCATCACCAACTCCCGGAGCTTGCTCAAACTCACGTCCACCAAGTCAGTGGATCCATCCAACCATCTCATCCTCTGTCTTCCCTTCTCCTCCTGCCTCCAGTGTCTCCCAGCATCAGGGTCTTTTCCAATGAGTCAGTTCTTCGCATCAGGTGGCCAAAGTATTGGAGTTTCAGCTTCAGCATCAGTCCTTCCAATGAATATTCAGGACTGATTTCCTCTAGGATTGACTGATTTGATATCCTTGCAGTCAATGGGATTCTCAGGAGTCTTCTCCAACACCACAGTTCAAAAGCATCAACTCACATTAGTTCTTTGCATTCATTGCTTTGCATTTTTTCATGCATATATATTCCTAGACTGGAAACTTTTTGAGAGGAGGAACTTTTGTACTGCTATTTATTTTTCATATGTGCATCACACCAAACTTTGTACCATATGTATTCAACACATATTTGTAAAATTTTGGAATAAACATTCTAAAATATTATGACTGCTATCTCTTAAAGCAAAGAATAAAATCAGAGGAAAACTGACTTTAGTTTTAAAATATACAAAATCCAAACTGTCTTTCTTGATATTTAGTGTATCAAAACATTATGGAACAGCTAAGATAATGCAACAGCTCAATCTTTATCAGCTGCATTTCTCTCTCTTATAATTAAATCATTGCAATGCCTGACAATTTTTCAAAGTGTTTTTAATCTTTTTTGCCATATCTTTTATCATGAGACAGAAAATGCTTTATCCTTTCTCACAGTTACCTTCCGAGTCTTTGTTCATTGAGATAAGACAGAGGATATCTTTACACAGGGAAGTCAAAGGAAATATTTGGAAAAAGGGAAATGTATAACCATTCCGTGTTAGGATATCCTGATGAAATTTCACTGCAATGTACTTTTAATGTTCATTTTTAATTTAAACTCTTTAGTATTAGCCCCAAACTGGCAATGAACTCTTAAATTCACTGAGTTTACTCTCATTATACCCATTCCTTTCCTGCTATTTCTCATTCCTTCTCATTGCCTTTTGGTGTCAAATTTTTTAAGTTTTGTTTTCTGACATCAAATCTTCTGATTCCTAAGTGTTCCCCTTCCCTATCTATTAATAGTTTGCTTTGACAGTCCCATGCCATTCATGACAGCTTTGTGAATAAACATTTTACATGTAGGAGTAGTTGGAGCAATATAACCTGAAGTAAATTACTTGTAAAGACCTAGAACTTTTAGGGCTCTGGCAGATGATGATGGTTTTGTTTGGAAAACAGTATAATCTGAATTGGAAAAAGTCTATCAAAATAAAAGTCTATCAAAAAGTACCTTTAGTTGACATTCTTGTGTTCCCCAGTCGCTCAGTGGGTAAAGAATTGCAGTGCCTCCAGTGCAGGAGATACAGGAGATGTGGGTTCGCTCCCTGGGTTGGGAAGATCTCCTGGAGAAGGAAAGGACAACCCACTCCAGCCTTCTTGCCCGGGAAATGCCATGGTGGGCTGCAGTCCATGGGGTTGCAGGATCAGACATGGTTGAGCCACTGAGCACAGCACAGCACAGCTCAACAGCCTATCCAGGTAAGAAAACCACTTCTCCTTACAACAGGGAATACAAGCCACGTGCGGATTTCTAATAGGTAACCAAGGGAACCGACAGTGAACCACCAGACCCCCAAGCATGTTCAGTGATGAATTTTAGAGTAGGCACTCAGGGACTGTTGTTGCCTAGCTGACTCATTGTGCTTCCTTGTAACTGATTCTCAGTTTCTTTTTCTTCATCATGAAATAGTACAGGCTTTCTCTTTTGTTCACTGAGTCTGAAAATCTCATAACTGCCTATCTAATGGAATGGATACCTGAAGAGACTTTGTTTTCAAGTGTTATAAAATGCCACAGTTTTCCAGGCATACAGAGTTTTAATAATTGGCTGTGAAATGTTGCTAAGAGCTTTCTCCTGTTTCACTAACATTGGCAGGTTTTCACACCCTCCTCTCCTTCTTCACCTGAATTAAGATAGTTTCATACTGAGAATGGAAGAGAAAGACCACAGTCTTATTTGACAGTACAACTTAGCCATAAGCCAACAGTCACCAGGAGCATCCACTGAAAATACCCCAGCTGCCCTCCCCTGCCTGCCCCACCCCCAACCCCCACTGTCCGAATCTGAAATAAAGCAAACTTTCCCTTCCACCAATCTGGCCTGTTCATTGGCTTTTGTGTGGCACGAAGCTCGACTCCACATCTTTTGGTAACAGTTATTTGCCTGTTCCTCCACTCGAGTCAAAATTAGAGCTTATACATTTCTTGTCCAGCTGCAAGCACCACACCTGGATATCTTCAGTGTTTAATGAATAGATAGTTCTTGTCAGTATTTTTGCTTTAGTGTTATTTCATAAAATACTACTCCCTTTGATCTGTATAGCAGATAACTCAGAACTCCTTTTTTTGTCTTAAGAACTTGAAGCGGACAATGAATGCAGAATTATTAAAAAAGAAAGGGTGATGAATGATAATTGGGCAACTCCATGACTGTGGATTATACTCTACATCCTATATAGAAGAGTGTGCTCCTCACAAGTCATATAAGAGGCACCAGTTCTTCCTAGTGTTTAGAAACCTTGAAAGTCACACAAGTCTTCTTATGGGCCAGATGAAATCTTCTTAATGAAATTTAATTCTGTTTCTTGGTTCATTCCTCAAGGGTAATTGATAGTAGCTTAGTCTCATCAATCAATTAACAAATCAGCAAGTACTGTTTATTGAGTTCTTACTACACAGTCACCACTATAATTACAAAATTGGGAAACCTAAGATGTAGAAGACATCATGATTTTCCCTTTGTAGTTTCAATTACCTTATGAGATACTCCCTGGAAAAAACATTCATTCATTAATCCAAAATATTTATTGAGAATCTGATTTATTCTAGAAACTGGCAAAAAAGGACTAGAGTTATAGGAAGAAGACCTGAACTGTGCAAGAAATGCAGAAATAGTCTATTCTCCCCCCAAATGTACTCTTCCTATTATGAATGCTTGCACCAAAATGTCTTAAGTTTTGTTTGGAGCATGAATGCTGACCATATTCTGTAGCTATAGTAGAGGTTGTGGGCATTAGGGTAGCATTGATTGCTGTATGTATCAGTTATGTGTTGCCGTGATAATGTTATATAACAAACTCAGACAATAAAGAATCCAGCTACAATGCTGGACACTTGGGTTCAATCCCTAGGTCAGGAAGATCACCTGGAGAAGAAAATGGCAACCCACTCTAGTATTCCTGCCTGGAGAATCCCATAAACAGAGAAGCCTGGTGGGCTACAGTCACAAAGAGTCAGACATGACTGAGTGACTGAGCACACACCCCAAACTTAGTAGATTAAGGCAAAGGTGATTTCTTACTACTCTCAAACTTATAAGTCAGTTGATTCTGCTGAGTGAGGTCCAATGAGGCTTACCCATGTATCTTCGGTTAACTGGAGGTTGGCTAGGTGACTTGACTATATTACCTGGGCTCTCTTACATGTCTAGGGTCTCACCTGAGACAAATGACTAAGCTTTACTTAATGTGTCTCATCCTCCAGCCATCTAGCCTGGGCATGTTGACATGTTATCAAGACAAAGGTAGAGGAGCCAGATGAAGAAGAGAGAGAGGGCAGAAATGCATAAGGAATTTTTCAAAACTTAATTTGAATCACATTTGTTTCATTGGCTGATGCAAATGACTTGGCCAAGTTCAGTATCTGACTATCAGTTCAGTTCAGTTCAGTCCCTCGGTTGTGTCTGATTCTTTGCGACCCCATGGACTTACGTACTCCAGGCTTCCCTGTCCATCACCAACTCCTGGAGCTTGCTCAGACTCATGTCCATCGAGTTGGTGTTGCCATTCAACCATCTCATCCTCTGTTGTCCCCTTCTCCTTCTGCCCTCAATCTTTCCCAGCATCAGGGTCTTTTCTGATATATATATATATATATATCCATATATATATATATATGTATATATATGGGCATAGACACAGAAAGACACGAAAAGTTTGGCCACTAATGGAATTAATCTGCTGCAATAGAGCAGCTAAGTCTTGAGAGGTGGGTTCCAAGACAAAGTGACCAGAATGCTTAAGTTAAATATTTTTCAATGCTTTGCACTTTGAATGCAGGAGGTATGGGAGGCTGAGTTGATTCTATTTAAACAGATGATGATCTGGTAGATATGACTGCAGAATTACTAATTCTGCACATGAACATCTGGAGAAGGAAATGGCAACCCACTCCAGTATACCTGTCTGGGAAATCCCACAGACAGAGGAGTCCATGGGGTTGTGAAAGAGTTGAACATGGCTTCACAATTAAACAACAACAATCCTTAAAACAAGTGAGTTTTCCGGGCAAAGGCAGAGACTGTAGGCATATGAAGAACCCACCTGTATCACAGATCTGTTTTGAAGGTTCATGTCTATAGTTTAGCAATAAAAACTCTTCTCTGCTCCAGCAACTGCCTTTCTATGGTTGGTTTTGAAAGAGCAATTTTCCATTATCGTACTTAGTTGAGGGGCCATCATGCCTAAAAGACCTGAGTTACTGGCATTTTTCGAGTTACTTACTGTTGAATTATGTCCTCCAAAAAGATGTATATTTCAGAATGCTCCCTTATTGGAAATAGTGTCAATGTAGATGTGATTACTTAAGATGAGATTATGCCAGAGTGGGTATGGTAGACCCTTATTTCAGTATAACTAAGGTACTTATATGAAGAGGAGAGAGAAAGACAGAGAGAGAATACCCTGTAAAGGCACAGAGAAACACAGAGATGATGACCACAAGATGACAGAGGCAGAGACTGGAGTCAACGAACACCAAGGATTGCTAATAACAGCCCAAAGCCAGGAGAGGAGGTGGAAGAGATTCTCCCTCTGGGTTCTCAGGAGGAACCAACCCTACTGACACTTTGATTTCAGACGTCTAGCCTCTAGAACTGTGAGGGAATACATCTCTACTGTTTTAAGCCATCTGGTTTGTGGAAGTGACTTTGGAATGGACTCATGGGTAGGATTAGCCCCAGAAGAGCTGTCCTGGGCAAGTTACCACTGCCCAAAGCTCTCCAGAACTAGAAATCCCACTTATGACCAACTCTCTAGGGTTTTCCAGATGACACAGAAGATGGTAAAGAGTCTGCCTGCAATGCGGGAGACCCGCGTTAGATCCCTGAGTCAGGAAGATCCCCTGGAGAAAGAAATAGCAACCCACTCCAGTATTCTTGCTTGGAGAATCCCACAGACAGGGGAGCCTGACAGGTTACAGTCCATGGGGTCACAAGGAGTCAGACATGAATGAGCAACTGAACAACTACCCTAGGCATGGCATAGCTTTAAAAAAAATTCTCAAAACTCACATCTCATTTAGACCATTCTCCCAGGATTATTGGACTCAATGGCTGTGCACCAAGAGAGTGCCAAGCCTAGCGATTCCCGTGTCACTGGCCCATCCAAATTTTACTGTGACATTTTTGGTTACTATCCTGGCTTAGCAAATTTAACCTCTGAGTACCCTTGTAGGGCTGCTTGCTAACTCCCCATCTACATAATTTTACCTCTGGAGGCTTCAAGCAAGTTCCACGTCCTCCAGCATCCCCCCACGCAGCACAGTGCTTTAGCACGCTTGTGTTCTCTAACTCCTTCAGCCTTTGTTACAAGGACTCCAGGAAAGCCTGCCAGCCCATCCTCTTTTCTGATTGTCATCTGGGATTAGGATTCATGTTTTACAGCTGCTGGAAATGGTCACTTCTTTTTATATCCCCCAGCTGCCTAGCACATGGTAAGGAGCATCCTGGAGCTTTTCATCTACTGATTAACTGATTCTTGACCTTTTCATCAGGAAAGCAGTTGTCATAAATCCATGGAGAAAATTCTCCGGGGCTTTATTGCTGGTAGTGGTGGTGATGAGGGGTGGTTGGGGCTTCCCTAGTGGCTCAGTGGTAAAGAATCTGCAACGCAGGAGACTTGGGTTTGATTCCTGGGTCAGGAAGATCCCCTGAAGGAGGGCATGGCAACTCACTCCAATATTCTTGCCTGGAGAATTCCATGGACAGAGGAGCCTGGCGGGTTACAGTCCATGGGGTCACAAAGACTCAGCTGGTCACGTCACAGCTGTGGACTGAAGAGTCCTGGAACGAAGTCCATTAGTCTCTTCTCAGTGACATTTGAGAGATACTGGATTCTAACTGGTAAATGGGAGATGGAATATATTGGGGAACTGGCCCAGAAGGCACGTTACATAGTATAAGTACCAACTCCTTGTTACCCTTATAAAGCTCAGAGCCGGAAAGGAGTGGGAGTGAAGGGAGGTTTCAGGTAAGGGGAGCTAGAGGTCTGGAGAAAACAATTCCCTTATGTTCCAGGAGGAGCCTCTGAATGACCGGAACCAGTAGAGGGGCCCCTAGGAGGGAAGGAGGTCAACCAGCAGGAAGATACCAAAAGGTAAAGTCAGATGTGGGAAAACCAACTTTGGCAGTTTCTTAAGGCTGATCTCTGGTGGGAGAATTGGGTCGTTTCTTTCTCCTTTCCATCTGAAGGTGGGGGGTGGGTGTTCATCTGGATTTCTGCTTCATTTGTGAAAGCTTTTACATTATAGAAAATATATTACAAATACTTAAAAGAAATTGTTTTTAGAAGAGCCCAGGGAACTTTTCACAGAAGCGATTAAAAACATCTCCAGCTTTGATCCACTCCTTTGCAGTGTTTTGGTTTTAAATCAGACACTCAAGTCCTCTATAAAAATAGCCAGCAAATTTAACAACCACAGATATATATTTTAAAGTGTAAGTGTTCTTAAATCATATGTAGGATAAGCCAAGATTAGCTTCTTCATTTTTAAGGAAAAAAACTCCTATAAATTATGAATATATTTTGATTTGGAATAATTAAATGATTTTTAAGCAAATCAAAGTATTTTTATGCCAACATGAAACTTTACTATAAAAAGTACTTGTTAGTGCCAATGTTTTTCTTCATGTTTAAATATGAAGGAACATCACATCTTTGAAACAGCAGGTAACCCTTGAAGCACTGACACTTCTTGACAAGGAACTCATCCAGTCATTTCAGGTTTGGAAATAATCTCACCAGGTTAAGGACTCTGGAATTGAAGGTCTCCGATTTAAAGGGATTTTAGTGTTTGCCTATGTCTCTGTTTCAAACGGAAACTGTGTCTTGAAACAAAATTACTGAAGCAAGGTAGAGAATCTGCCACTTGTAAGATAAGAGGCTCTAAATCCTTAGAAGACCTATGGTAACAGGCTCTTTGACACTCAATCATTTCATTCCATTGATGTCCTGTTACCTGGTAACCACCTGTTGATTTAAAAAATATTCACAACTTCAAAGTTGAGATTTGTGCTTTATTCAATGGGAGGTTTAGGACTTCAAGACAGGAGACAGCATTTCAAGTCACCCAGGGAGAACTGCTCCAAGGAGGCAAGGGGAGGAGCCAGGTTATACAGAAGTTTTACAACAAAGGGCAGGTAGTCTGAACATCAATTATTGTTAACTGAAGAAAACCAGATATCCCACGGAGAAGGCAATGGCACCCCACTCCAGTACTCTTGCCTGGAAAATCCCATGGATGGAGGAGCCTGGTAGGCTGCAGTCCATGGGGTCGCTAAGAGTCGGACACGACTGAGCGACTTCACTTTCACTTTTCACTTTCATGCATTGGAGAAGGAAATGGCAACCTACTCCAGTGTTCTTGCCTGGAGAATCCCAGCGACGGGAAGTCTGGTGGGCTGCCGTCTATGGGGTCACACAGAGTCGGACACGACTGAAGCGACTTAGCAGCAGCAGCAGCAGCAGAAGTTAATTCCTTATCCCAAGTTAAGGAATTCAGCACTTTTCTCTGTGTGGGAAGCAGCAAGAGTCTGGGCTCACTGAGATCATTCCTTTCACGTGCATCTCAGCAATTCTGGACCAGTATCGTGTTTTCTCACATCTTCAGCTCCCTTGGGACTCATGGTAGGGAGTGGCTGGTCTAATAGCTGTTGGGTGGTTGGTATTCTTCTCCTTCCTGAGTGCTCTTCGGGCTCACCAGCTCACATTGGAGGGCTAGAGTTGCTGATGACTGTGACATCCTTGTTTATTGATATGGCAGGAAATACTCCATTTCTCCACACCTTAACTATTTTCCTGGAGAAGGCAGTGGCACCCCACTCCAGTACTCTTGCCTGGAAAATCCCATGGGTGGAGAAGCCTGGTAGGCTGCAGTCCATGGGGTCGAGAACAGTCGGACATGACTGAGCAGCTTCGCTTTCACTTTTCACTTTCATGCACTGGAGAAGGAAATGGCAACCCACTCCAGTGTTCTTGCCTGGAGAATCCCAGGGATGGGGGAGCCTGGACGGCAGTCTATGGGGTCTCACGGAGTCAGACATAACTGAAGTGACTTAGCAGCAGTAGCAGAACTGCTTTCCCAGATGTTCCAAGAAATTAGAAAATAACACTGAACATTTCTTCTATGGCAATACTCAACCATCAGCCAAGAGATTGAAGAAATCTTATTTGAAGACCTACCCCTAAGAGACCTCTTTAGTGGTCCAAGCCTAAAAATACTGTGTAGGAGTTCACCAAGAAAATGAACGTGACTTGCTTTAGAAATTATGTAAAAGGATGCAAATGTTTACTAGACCAAGACATCCGAGAGACAGATTTTTTTCAGCGACTTTAGCCCCTTTGCTAATATTAAACTGCACTTGCTAAGTGGGCAGTCCATTTCACTCTGAAGGAAGACAGCCCACCAGAAAAAATCCCTCCTGGCTATTTTGTATGCCTAATACAATGCTCTCTGTTTTCTTGACATTTGCTTTTGACACCTCAACCAGTTTCTTGTCTTGTTTAGGATCCCTGTGGAGTCAATCTGAAGGAGAGAAGGACGCTTCCAGTGGTTAGGTGGTGGCCAATAAGGATGACCTACATTCCTGTTTTACGATGGTTGGGCTTATCAACCTGGAGCGAGTCTGCGTAGGTCATTGCAAAGAGTGTAAGACACAGGACTTGTCTACAAGAAAGGAATTTTCAAGAGGCTTTGGGAATAGTTTCTCCTACTGAAATGAAGGAGCTCTCTCTGAAGGAAAGAAAAGAAAAAGCTTTAGAAATAAAGCCTAAAACTCCCTCCTGTGTGTTTAGATTCTTAAGTCTGCAGGTAAACAAGCCAGCGGGGAGTGTCTACACACGAGGTGAGGAGGGAGGCAAGCAGGGGAAGATTACTACTCATTATGCCACTTGACATTAATTAAAGATCTTTTAAAATAAAGAAGGTATCAGATTACTTTTCCACTGAAGTAATATTTACATTAATTATGCCAAATGCTGAAACTGTTTGCTATATCCAAATCATCCACACTGGTAATCACTTCATGTGTTTTGGAGACCAACAGGCTAGGTGAGTGGAGGATGCTAGCCTGCTTTACTCTGCGCATGTCAAATTCAAAAGCCCTTCTTGAGAGAGCTAGTCTTTCGTTTCCACATCCGCTATGGCTCCTGTTCCTTTCTCCCCTGTGGAATCATTAGTGAGCACAATTCCACCAGAGCACACTGGGGTGAGGACTCAGGTCTTCTCTACTCTCAGCTTGTGGCCTGGAATGGTATTTCCTGGGACCGAGACTCTGACCAAGGGCTGATGGTTTACATAAATTGCAGGTGACTCGGGCAGTTTCTTTCCTTTTTTTTTTTTTCCCATTGGTCTCCTGTACCGATGGGTTTGTAATGCTTCTAATTTTGTACCTGGGAAAATGCCAGTGGATATCATTCCCTAGAACCCATATTCCCCACCGCCTCCTCTGTCCAGGCACCTTATTCTTTCTCCCTGCAGATCTTTGCACATGCCACTTGCTAGACTGGAAAGCTATTCCTTCCTCACTGCGCTTAGTTTCCTCTACCATATCTTACATAGGACACAGCACAATGGCAACTACGCAGTTGCGATGTGATTATTTGACAAACTCCATTTCTCCTCTTGAAGTATGAGCCTCCTTGGTGCTGATGAAATTATTTGTAGGGCAGGAATAGAGAACGGACTTGCGGACATGGGGAAAGGGAGCGGAGAGGGTGGGCTGAATTGAAAGGGTAGCACTGACATATATACATGGTAAAATAGACAGCTAGTGGGAAGCTGCTGTAGAGCACAGGGAGCTCAGCTCTGTGCTCTGTGATGACCTAGAGGGGTGGGATGGAGGGGGTGGGAAGGAGGCTCAAGAGGGAGTGGGATAAATGTATATGTATATATAGCCGATTCACTTTGTTGTACAGCAGAAACTAGCACAGCATTGTAAAGCAATTATACTCCAATTAAAACAAACAAACAAACATGAGCCTCTCAGGGACAGGGGTATGTCTGTTCTGCTCAGGGTCTCCCATTGATCTCAGAGGGCCTGGCATAGAGAAGGCACGTGAAAAATAGGTGTGGAATAAATGAATAGATGAGTGGAGTGGATGAATGAATGGAAATAAAACCCACAAATACTACATCTATCCAAATTGTTCTTCTGCATATAATGTCCTCTGGGTTTTGGTATTTTGGTTACCTTCTTCCCATCATCTGAGAGAGTTCAAATCCCAGCTCCCAAATGAAGTGATTTTTCTTTTTTTAAGGATGGTGCAGAAGAGAGGAGAGTAGTTTTATTGATTTTTATTTTATTTTGGTTGCACCACATGGCATGCAGGATCCTAGTTCCCCTACCAGGGATTGAACCCACGCCCCCTGCAGTGGAAGAATGAAGTCTTACTTACTGGACCATCAGGGAAGTGCCATGAAATGATGTTTAACTATTCAATCCTCACCTAATTCCTTTTTTCTTCAGATTTCACGTATCATGGCTACACACGCCTTGCATTTATGGTAGATTTTCTCCCACATCTGTGAGATTTGTCTTCCCTAACAGACTGTAGGTTCATGATGACACAGAAATACTTCCTACCATGCTAAGCACAGCATCTGACACATAGAAGATGCACAGATAAATCTGATCTAGCTGGGATCATTGAGATTCTGTCTCAAGCTATATGAAGCCATCTATTTATGGCTACAAGGATAACTATTCCACTCTTTTTAAAAAATGGATTGGGTTGGGTTAGGGAAGAAGGATGGGGATATAGCATGGTGAGAAAGAGCTTATCTGTCTAATTCTAGCCAGGAAAACATAAAGCACACCCGTTATTTTAACAAATAACTGAATACAAGGACCTGGTTTAAAAAGTACAAAAAACTGAAAAGGGGGACCCTGAGAAAGCCTGTGTGCATGCTCAGTCCTGTCCGACTCTCTGTGACACCATGGACCGTCGCCCATCAGGTTCCTCTGCCCATGGAATTTTCCAGACAAGAATACTGGAGGGGGTGCCATTTCCTACTCCAGGGGATCTTTCCAATCCACGGATCAAACTCCTGTCTCCCGCATCTCTTGCATTGGCAGGTGGGTTCTTTACCACTGAGCCACCCTGGAAGCCCAAGAGAAAGCACAAAGATAGCAAACAGGCAACAACCACCATCTTCAGGGTTGGAAACAAAGGGAGAAGGGGAGACCGTTAGGATTTGGAAGCTTGGAGAGGGTCCTCAGTGAGGCGGGGGCTCAGAGTATGCAGCTCAGCTGGTGCTGGTTCCCCAGACAGGGCACAAGGAGGCTGGATCTGGGTAAGAAAAAGGTTGGAAGCTGGTACCAACTGCTCCTGGAACATCCAGCTGCTGCTGAGGCAACAGTGATAAGAACAGAGAGCATCCACCAGGTTTCCTCTCCCTCCGCCTGCCTTCCAGTCTCATCCCAATGGCAGAACTTAACAGGTGAAAAAGGAAACGTGTGCCTGTGTCCCAGCTCCAATATCACAGAACAGAGTATAGATGGGGAGGCTTAGAGCTGGAAGACCAGAGCTTCGAAACTGACCCAGGAGGTGAGAGGAAGAACTGCCAAGAATGCAAGTATTTGGCAAGATATACGTAACACAGTAATTTTTATTTAAATGATAATTTAGGATTTTTTAAAAATGACCTTTTTATAAGCTAGTTTTAAAATAGATCACTCTGACATGGGAACAACCTAAGTATCCATTGATAGGAATAGCTGAATAGATAAAGAAGATGTCATACATATCATATGTACAATGGAACACTGCTGCTGCTGCTAAGTCGCTTCAGTCGTGTCCGACTCTGTGCGACCCCATAGACGGCAGCCCACCAGGCTCCCCCGTCCCTGGGATTCTCCAGGCAAGAACACTGGAGGGGTTGCCATTTCCTCCTCCAATGCGTGAAAGTGAAAAGTGAAAGTGAAGTCGCTCAGTCGTGTCTGACTCTTAGTGACCCCATGGACTGCAGCCTTCCAGGCTCCTCCATCCATGGGATTTTCCAGGCAAGAGTACTGCAGTGGGGTGCCATTACCTTCTCCAACAATTGGAACACTGTTCAGCCATAAAAAAGTGAAATTCTGCAATTGATGACAACATGGATGGATCTTGAGGATATTATGCTAAGTGAAACAGTCACATGGAGAAAGATAATACTATGTGATTTTACTCAAAAGTGGCATTAAAAAAAAAAACAGTGAACAAAACAAAAACAAATTCATAGATACAAAGAACAATTAGTGGCTACCAAAGGGGGAGGAGGTTGGGGTGGGCAAAATGCTAAGGGGTCAGTTTTACAGTGATGGATGGAAGCTAGATTTGTGGTGGTGAACCACTCTGTAATGCGTATAGAACTTGGACTACAATGCTGTACACCTGGAACTTACATAATAAACAAATGTTAATGAATTGATCACTTCACATAATTACTGTCTGGGAACTAGTTTATTACCTTTCCCACAGAATCGTAATTAGTACATTTTCTCCCCGTGAAGTATCTGCGGAAGAGAAGTTTTCGGTTTCTAGCCCTTCTAGACTCTGACGCTGGGAGGGATTGGGGGCAGGAGGAGAAGGGGACGACAGAGGATGAGATGGCTGGATGGCATCACTGACTCAATGGATGTGAGTCTGAGTGAACTCAGGGAGTTGGTGATGGACAGGGAGGCCTGGCGTGCTGCGATTCATGGGTCACAAAGAGTCAGACACGACTGAGCGACTGAACTGAACTGAATCCTTCCTGGCTGTTCTCTGTTCCTGATTCCTTTCTACCCTTCATCCCTCAGTGTACTCACTCCCAAATCCAATCTCCACCTTTCCCTGCTTCAGCCGGTGTCCAAGAAGGTTGACAGCTAGGGACTGTCTTGCCACCTGGATTCCAGTTGGATTGGCCAGTGGTAAACATAGGCCGGTCGGAGGAGAGGATGAGAGAGACATTGGGATACGTTTTCCTGGTCATGATTTCATCTGGTTGTACTCCTGGCAGGGGCCATCACCTCTTCTTTTTTTGCAATACCTGTTGTATTGTCCCTTTCTAGGGCTTCAGCACTCACTGGATTCCAATAATATTATTTCTTCTCTTTAACTGTTTACTCCTGAAGGTAGCAGTGGCTTACTGTCCTTGCCTTTTAAAAGAATCTTTTGGTACATTGGAATTCTATCCTGTTTACTTGCAAAACTGACTGATTCACAAGTGTGCTGAAGCATCATCTAAATAATGTATAGGCTTCCTATGTTTCTTTGTGTGACTTTTAATAAATGTTTATTCTGATTATTGGAACATAAGCCACATGAAGGCAGGGATGACGGTTGCACCATTCATCATATTTCCAGCAAACAACACTGCACCACACAGAAAAGAGATGATAAATATTAGTTAATGAGTGATTTCATCCATTCAATAAATATTTATTGTATTTAATATGTACTAAGCTGCTACTAAGTCACTTCAGTCATGTCCGACTCTGTGTGACCCCATGGACGGCAGCCCACCAGGCTCCCCCATCCCTGAGATTCTCCAGGCAAGAACATTGGAGTGGGTTGCCATTTCCTTCTCCAATGCATAAAAGTGAAAAGTGAAAGTGAAGTCGCTCAGTTGTGTCCGACTGTTCGAGACCCCATGGACTGCAGCCTTCCAGGCTCCTCCATCCATGGGATTTTCCAGGCAAGAGTACTGGAGTGGGGTGCCATTGCCTTCTCCTTAGAATATACTATGTACACTAATTGACACTAGCAGTACTATCATGGGTGGGCAGCAGGCTGTGTGGAAGAGGCCTCATGACCAAGGAATCAAGAGTTATGGTGAAACAGCTGGCTGTGTTTGGAGTTACTTTGGATGGGTTGTCAAGGAGTGTATCTTTATGAAAGGTGAGGCAGGTTGACAGGTGAGGTTTTGAACTGATATTTTCCCCAGGAAGACAGACAAATGGCCAACAGGCACATGGAAAGATATTCAACATCACTAACTGTCAGGGAAATGCAAATCAAAATCACGAGATATCACTTCATACTTGTAAGAATGGCTATCACCGAAAAGACAAAACATAACAAGTGTTGTTGAGGATGTGGAGAAAAGAGAAACCTTGAAAAGTGTTGATGGGTATATAAATAGCTACATTCACTATGAAAAATAATCAGGAGTGGCTAAGATAGGAGATCTTCAATGTTACCACCAGACAGCACAAATGGTAATCATGTGAGGTGACAGAGGTGTCGACCAACCGTTTCGTGGTAAATGTCTCACACAATATACTTGTGTCAATCCATCACATTGTACACCTTAAACTTACATATATGTCAAGTATTTCACAATTAAGCTGGAGAAATATAAATTTAAAGCAAATGATTATCCATTTCTGTAAAAACAGAAACCAGTAGATTGGATGGTTCCTGACAGGAGTAAGAGAATACAACTGACAACATTAAGAACCTTAAAAAGAAAAAGAAAGCTATCTGCAATAGGCAAGATACCATGCTAAGCACTGATATTTAAAAAGTGTAAGAAATACATGGCTAGTAACATGAACAACAACTAGTATAAAAATGGCAAAGGTTATTACTAAATACTCTATAAGTGACATGGGCTTCCCTGTAGCTCAGACGGTACAGAAGCTGCCTGCAGTGCAGGAGACCTGGGTTCGATCCCTGGGTGGGGAAGATCCCCTGGAAAAGGGAATGGCAACCCACTCCGGTATTCTTGCCTGGAGAATTCCATGGACAGAGGAGCCTGGAGGGCTACAGTCCATGGTGTCGCATAGCATCGGATACGACTGAGCCGCCAACACTACGACTACTGTAAGTGACATGGGTGACGCATGCTCAAAGAGTCTGAAGGAGGCAAGAACTCAGGAGAAATATTTGAGACAGAGGTAAAACTCAAGCTTGGCATTGGATTTAGATATACATACAGAAGAAGGACATCATTATTCATCATGAAAGTAAAAGCTCCAGGAAAGACCTCGAAGCTTACATGCTGGTTTAGTTGTACGGAGAGAGTGGAAAAAAAACAGAAGGGCAGGTAGACAGAGACAGGAAAGTCACATTCCCCCAACTTAACTATGTATCATCATTCTTGAAGCAGAATGTGGAGGAACTACTTTGTGGTAGGGTTGACAAGTGTGCCTCAATTCTGGGTTTTTTTTTTTTTCCTGTCTTAATCCTAGTCATAATATTCTAGCTCCTCCTTAGGCAAGTGTATCTTGTAATCTAGAATAGCAAAGAGAAGGAAGAACCAGAGGATGGAACCTGACTGGTGTCCAAGAAAATATGTAAGATCAAAACAAGGAAACCAAGCTGAAGGGGCAGGCTTGAACACTGAACATAAAGACAAGAAAGTCTAGAGTTAGGTTGCGTGGATGCTGGCATGCTTTCCAGATCCTTAACCTTTTACTCCTAAAAGTAGCAGTGCCTTTTTCATTTTATATACATGTATACATGTTCAGAGAAGGCAATGGCACCCCACTCCAGTACTCTTGCCTGAAAAATCCATGGATGGAGGAGCCTGATGGGCTGCAGTCCATGGGGTCGCTGGGAGTCGGATACGACTCAGCGACTTCACTTTCACTTTTTACTTTCATGCATTGGAGAAGGAGATGGCAACCCACTCGTGTTCTTGCTTGGAGAATCCCAGGGACGGGGGAGCCTGGTGGGCTGCCGTCTATGGGGTTGCACAGAGTTGGACACGACTGACGCGACTTAGCAGCAGCAGCAGCATACATGTTCGGTTGATCAGTCATGTCTGATTCCTCGCAGCCCCATGACTCACCAGGCTCTTCTGTCCATGGAATTTTCCAGGCAAGAATACTGGAGTGGGTTGCACTTCCTACTCCAGGGGATCTTCCAGACCCAGAGATCGAACTTGTGTCTCCTGGGTCTCCTGCATAGGCAGGTGCCATCAGGGAAGCATTTGTATAGTCATGAGTCCCTTGAATGGGGTCTTATTTGAAACATGCTTCTGGTTCTCTTTAGAGAAAGGATACTCGATAAACCCTAGTTACCACTTCAGCATGGTTTTTGAGTTTGCCAAGACCTGTGGGTGTCTGTATCTCCTGAGAGATCCTGAACTTGAGGTAACATACTTGCCAAACTAATCATAAGCAACCCAACCAGCCCAAGGCCTTCCAAGGTTGGAGGTAAAATTTAAACCAGTGTCAGAGTCAGAATAAAAGCCTGAATATGCTGAGTATCATAAACTCTCCAATCCACAATATTGTTTCAGGGTCTGCAAAATGGTATCTAATTTCATTGTATGTCTTACCCTAGTGACAGTGATGTAAGGCCCTACACACCAGAATGAAAGGTAGACTGGATTTTAGAACTAAATAGAGAAAAAGCTTCATTGTATTTAGGGCATATATCACAAGTGTGGTCTAAGTATTGATAATGCATCAGTTTATTTTATAATAAATAAACATGCTTAGAGGTGATGGAGTGCTTTTCATCTGGAGAGAATTTTATGGACATTGACTAATTTATCATTATTTACAAGCCAATTAATTTTCACGACCCTGAGGTAGAAATTGTAATTATGCCAGAGTAGCAGATGGGAAAAAAGAAATTGGGGAGAGAATAAAAAAGAAGCATGAGTTTGACAGTCCTGAAATACATGGATATTTACTGTTTAATTTAAATACCATACAAGAAAATTTATAGTGGATATTTTGGTAAGATACTATTTCAGAGACAGACCACTCACACATTCTCATCTTCCCTTCCTCCTTCACTTATTTATGAATTTGCTCAATTCATCCCTTTGACAAATGTTTATTTAGCATTGTGGTAGGTACTAAAAATAAAAACTTAGCTAAGATATATTAGTAGTTCTTAAGAAGCCCACGGTCTTCTAAACAAGAGTGCGAGCAGATAGTGGCCAAGTGGTGTTATAGGGCCTGGAGGAAGGCACGGCAACCCACTGCAGTATTCTTGCCTGGAGAATCCCTTGGACAGAAGAGACTGGAGGGCTGCCATCCATGGGGCCACAAATAGTTGGACATGACTGAAGCGACAGCATGCACACCCAATGTTATAGGGACCATCAGATAAGTAAGAAATGAGTTACCAGATCGAACTAGAAGGTTGAGGACCGTAAGAGCTTCCCAGGTAAAGACGGTGTGTCTACTGAGTTTTGAGAGATGACATATTTATTATACATTATTGCCACCATTATATACATGGTGGCAAGGTAGCCAGGAGAGAAGAAACATTATGCTTGAAAATTCAGGTGTAGGAAAGAGCACAAATTTTAAAGGGACTCAAATGATTCTTAAGGGCTATAATACAAGTATAGGTTGAAGGTGCAGGAGGATATAAAATTAGAAGGTAGACAGCAACAAGATCATTATAGCACGTGAGTTAGATGTTAACCTAAGGGCCAGTATTATCATTTCAGAGTCTTTCAGAAATTCTTGTCCAGTAGTCTGAAGCAGGATCTGGGAATCTATGCTTTAAACAAAATGCCCTGATTCTTCAGATGCAGGCGATCTTTGGTTATGTTTTGAGATGTTGATTAGGTGATGGTGAGTTATTGAAGGAACTTCTATAAGAAAACTCAATTAAATTTCTATTTTAGAATGATAATTCTGATAGCAATTTGGAAGGTGGATTAGGAGAGGCTGGAAATGAGGCAATAGTTGGGAGGGAGACTGAAACTGACTCCAGTTGTTCAAGAAGAAGAGAGGGAAGTTTGACCTCTCTAGATGAGAGGGTTTAGCACGGAGAGCTTAATTCTAGGGAAGAGGACTAGGAATTGATATAAGGTGAAGGGATGGGGACAGAGGAGTTTGAGATTACTCCTAAGTTTTTAAAATAAGGTGATACAATAAGGTGATTCTGGAAGGACCTATCATTTCCACTTCCAGTTATGTCTTATGTCTGTACTTGAAGAAAACAAATTTGTGCTTAAAACTTAGATGTGCTTTTGGTTTGAAAGGTACATGCACCCCAATGTTCATTGCAACACTGCTTATAATCGCCAAGACATGGAAGCAATCTAAATGCCCATCGACAGAGGAATGGATATATATACAATGGGATGGTACATATATTCAATGATGTGGTACATATATACGATGGAATATTACCCAGCCATTAAAAAGAATGAACCATGGCATTTTCAGCAACATGGACGGACCAGAGGTTGTCATACTGAATGAAGTAGCTCAGACAGAGAAAAAGAAATACCACGTGACATCCCTTATATGTGTGATCTAAAAAGAAATTGTACAAATTAACATGTCTACAAAACAGAAAATAGACTCACAGACTTAGGAAATAAACTTATGGTTGCTGGGGCGGGGGGGAAAGGATGGGAGGGAGGGATACTCAGGGAGTTGGGGATCGACACGTCCACACTGGTATATTTAAAATGGATAGCCAACAAGGTCCTACTGTGTAGCACAGGGAACTCTGCTCAGTGTTATGTGGCAACCTGGATGGGAGAGGAGTTTGAGGGAGAATGAATACGTGTATATATATGGCCGAGTCCCTTTGCTGTCCACGTGAAACTATCACAACATTGCTAATCGGCTATACTCCAACATAAAATAAAAAGTTTCACACACACACACACACACACAAAATGGATGAGTTCATGATCTGTGTGGGGCGGAATCAGTGGCTACAATGGGCTGCAATTCCACCATTTGAATAATAAGAAAGATGAAGTCGTTTTATTTGTTGGATTGTAAAAGGAAGACACCATAGTCTGGGAGACCAGTTAGTTGGCTGTTAGGATTATCAGAGATGTTATGACTCTCACTGTCATAATCAACAATGGAAGAGGGGTCAGATGTTAAACATACTTCAAAAAGAAAAACTGACAGGATTTTACGACTAAAGATGGTTGGTGAGGGAGATAAAAGAGACAATATTTCAAACCAAGAACTGGAAAGAGGTTGATGATGAACTTCATTGACAAAGGAAGAGTAATTGACAAAGAGGAGGATGGGATAAAGGGTGGGTGAGCAGCTGGGTTTAATTTTCGGTTTAAATAATGATATTGAACTCATAGTGGGATATTCAAGGGAATGAAGACCCAATGGGTATTTGAAGCTACTGAACTGGATCTCACACTGGCCTCAGCCCCTAACCATGGCACTATTTCAGGATGGGGAGCTAGAATTACCCCCAGTGACTCTACAGTGGCCAGCTTGTCTGTGGCTTTGTCAGAGGACACAGCTATTTAAAGCACTGGAGAATTCAATTGCTGAAACAAGAATAATGCAGAATATTAATCAAGGATATGCATGTAATATTTCTGGAGGTGAATCATTTCTTGTTTTTATATAGGAAGTCTGCAACTCAGAGTTCTTTTTCTTTTGTATTCTATCAGCAGCGGTAACTGAATAACTGTCTTCAAAAAGATCCTGTGAGTTCAGATGAGTTCTTCGAGGCGAAAGTTATCCTCAAACCTACAGGGATAAACCTCAAATGATTTCCTGTTTCAAATAAAAGAAAGGCTTATCTAAGTACAGGTGTTTTAGAGTGGACTTACGTAAGAATATAAATATAGTTTCAACCACTTCTATTATCATTTTTTTTGCTTAAAAATTCATATTCATGCTAATGCTAAGTTAACTCATCTGTCCTATATAGATTGAAAATGATAAAGAATGCTGCCAGAATCAAATTACTGACTAGGGGACTTACTACAAGCAGTTATAGGAAAGGCTATTTCATAGTTACCTTATGCATCTTTTTTCCAGAAGGAAACTTGCTCCATTCTCAACCAGGTGACATATTTATAGTTCAAATGCATTGGTACTGTGGGTTTGCTAGTGATAAACTCTTCTCTAGTGAATTCCAATTATTCTTTTCCAGGCTATTTTGAAAGACATGTAAATCTGTTTCATAGTCTCCATGTTTTAAAAGTGGTTTCCACCAATTTATTTAAATCCAAATCAGGACTTTTTGACCTGAATGTGCTGGGTGCTATAACTTGAGCGGTTTCAGAAGTCAAGGGGCATAATTGTGAAGACTTCAATTAGTCGATGAAAACAAATTATTGCGGATTTTAAAAATCAGTAGTTTTCTGTCTAAAGAATTTCTGTGAATAAGCCAGGAAAGGAATTTCTAAAAACATGTACCAGCTGAGCAAGTGTTACATGCTTGCTTTCTGATGACACCTTTACCCCTAAACTGCAACGGAAAAGCAATTTACTGATAAGCATCCATAGATTACTGTCTATGACCATGATCTTGAAACCAGAGCACACTCCTTTATGTGTATTAATTTTGTTGAATGAATGAATGGAGGAATGAATGAAACTCCCCCATTTCTTAAAGACTTTACTTAAACTCTTTTGAATTTTATTTTGCTACTTATACATTTTCCCTAAATTAGTGATAAAGCAATGATGGTAAGAATCCTTATTTTATATTTCATATCAGTACATGATCTCATTTGTACGTTAACTAGGTGTGAGATACTCAATGGTACAAATACCACTCCAGTGAATTTGGGTTTCAGATATTTTCCATATGCCTCACAGCAATCTTAATTCATACTGATTACAAATGTGCACTCCAGCATTAATCATTAGGCCATTAATCTTAATAACTTTGATGTGTTGTTACTGCATGTCAAGTAGATAACAAATGGTGACGATCACTTAATACAGAAGAGCATGCTGCTCATCGTGTCTTGTGGGCTCTGTCTCACTTCATCTTATGGCCTTGAATTCATGCTGGAGGTTCTCATCATTCGAAAGAAAAAGAAATGATGGGTTACCATTATTTGTCTACTTGTAACCATATGAGCAATGATAAATTTTAATAGGATCATACTTGGTATACTAGCTAAATAAAAGGAATAAAACTGATTGGAAATTACCTGTCGATAACTCTTGATTAGACTCAAAAGCTGTCACAATTGAGGATGTTTGCAATATTCCTGGACACAGACAACTACAAAGCGATGTGCTAAGCAGGACAAGAAATATAAACTACAGCAAACTCCTTGATATTCTTGAGGTATTTATTCTCTTTCTATATAAACTTTAATTTTATGATGGCTGGTTTTCTTATCTTGGGTCCCTGGGTGATCCTCAGGGATCTGTAAAATCTTGAACTTGGTTGCAAAATTTTGTTTACATATAAAAACATGTTTCTGAGATGAGGACAAAGTATTCTTAATTCGCTAAACTTTTCTTAATTTGCTAAAGTGTTTTTAATTTCAAAGGGGTTGATAACTACTGAATTAGATATATCATTTCCTTCATAAAACACAGGAAATGATTCTTTCATACTGAATATATAAATATGAATCTAAACTAATTAAAATAACAAATGCAAGAATTTTCTGTTGAATAACACTTCTGTCAGGGCTTCATAGGTGGCTCAGTGGTAAAGAACTCTCTTGCAATGCAGGAGACATGGGTTCAACCCCTGAGTTGGGAAGATTCCCTGGAGAAGGAAATGGCAACCCACTCCAGTATTCTTGCCTGGAAAATCACATGGACAGAAGACTGAACCCTGGTGGGCTACAGTCCATAGGGTTGCAAAGAGTCGGACATGACTTAATGACTGAGAACTCAAAGCAACACTTCTGTAAAAGTAATAAAATTAACAACCTCAATTTTCTTTCCAGTTTTATCTATCAGTTATTACGTGCTTATTGTTCTGGTTGGAGCAATCACTGTACCAGTTTCAAAAATCTCTTACTTATTTCCATACAAAGTTTACGGTACCATAACCAAAAAGCAAGAGAGTTCCAGAAAAACATCTATTTCTGCTTTATTGACTATGCCAAAGCCTTTGACTCTGTGGATCACAAGAAACTGTGGAAAATTCTTCAAGAGATGGGAATACCAGACCACCTGACCTGCCTCTTGAGAAATCTGTATGCAGGTCAGGAAGCAACAGTTAGAACTGGACATGGAACAACAGACTGGTTCCAAATAGGAAAAGGAGTACGTCAAGGCTGTATATTGTCACCCTGCTTATTTAACTTCTATGCAGAGTACATTATGATCAATGCTGGGCTGGAAGAAACACAAGCTGGAATCAAGACTGCTGGGAGAAATATCAATAACCTCAGATACGCAGATGACAACACCTTAGGGCAGAAAGTGAGGAAGAACTAAAGAGCCTTTGATGAAAGTGAAAGAGTAGAGTGAAAAAGCTGGCTTAAAGCTCAACATGCAGAAAACTAAGATCATGGCATCTGGTCCCATCACTTCATGGCAAATAGATGGGGAAACAGTGGAAACAGTGTCAGACTTAATTTTGGGGGGCTCCAAAATCACTGTAGATGGTGACTGAAGCCATGAAATTAAAAGACGCTTACTCCTTGGAAGAAAAGTTATGACCAACCTAGATAGCATATTGAAAAGCAGAGACATTACTTTGCCAACAAAGGTCCGTCTAGTCAAGGCTATGGCTTTTCCTGTGGTCATGTATGGATGTGAGAGTTGGACTGTGAAGAAAGCTGAGCACCGAAGAATTGATGCTTTTGAACTGTTGTGTTGGAGAAGACTCCTGAGAGTCCCTTGGACTGCAAGGAGATCCAACAAGTCCATCCTAAAGGAAATCAGTCCTGATTTCCAACCAGTCCATTCTAAAGGAGATCAGCTCTGGGATTTCTTTGGAAGGAATGATGCTAAAGCTGAAACTCTAGTACTTTGGCCACCTCATGTGAAGAGTTGACTCATTGGAAAAGACTCTGATGCTGGGAGGGATTAGGGGCAGGAGGAGAAGGGGACGACAGAGGATGAGATGGCTGGATGGCATCACAGACTCAATGGACATGAGTTTGAGTGAACTCCGGGAGTTGGTGATGGCCAGGGAAGCCTGGCATGCTGCGATTCATGGGGTCACAAAGAGTCGGACACGACTGAGCAACTGAACTGAACGACAGCATCGATTTGATTCACTATCATTTAAAACATTTCATTTTTTAGTTCAAAGATCTCAACTCCAGTTAAACTGACAGAAAGAATTTGCTTGATTTTCAAAATCATTTTTAAAAAAATCACTTCACACCTGTTTATGTATATAAAGTGATGGGTGGAGAACACAAAAACCTGAATTGAGATATGGATGCTGGATAGTTATGTAAGTTTGCTCATTAGCTAAGTAATATGCTTCTGCATAGCCCTCTTCTGTCATATACCACTCGATGTATTACTTTAGAGAAACTGCATCTCACGTGAGTCATTACTTCTCTGTATCTCTTATAATAGCTGAAATGATAAAGTTGAATTCAGGAAGACAATGGTCTACTGTAGTCCTAAAGTAATCAGATGACTAGAAAAATTTTACTGATTAACCTATCTGCAGGGTAGGAATAGAATTGTAGATATAGAGAATACACTTGTGGACACAGTGGATGAAGGAGAGGGTGGGATGAATTGAGAGAGTAGCATTGAAATACATGCACTACCATGTATAAAATAGCCAGCTGGTGGAAGTTACTGTACAGCACAAGGAGGCCAGCTCAGTGCTCTGTGATAACCTAGAGGGGTGGGATGGGGCGTGAGGGGGCGCTCAGGAGGGAAGGGCTATATGTATACTTAGAACTGATTCATGTTGTTGTACAGTGGAAAATAACACAACATTGTAAAGCAATTATACTACAATTAAAAAAATTTTTTAATAGATTTAAAAAAGAAAGAAAGAACAACCAAAAGACAATTGGCAGTAAAATTAAAAAAACAAACAAACAAAACTTCTTTTGGTTTTAAAATGAGCTCTGATGGCAATTCCCAAGTAGAATTCTGAAAAACATTTTTAGCAATGGTAACTACATTATAATAAATAAGTAGATACTCCCTAGATTTTACTTTTAAAGTATTTATTGCATATGTAAATACAATGTTTTGTTTAAAGGCAAATTATCTTAAAAAGGTTATGAAGGAGTGCCATAGCATTGCAAATGTTTGGGGACGACTTCCTCTGGTTAAATAATGATGGTAAATATAAAGAGATACAATTAGATCAGAGCTTGGAAATTGCTAGGCTAGGGAGAGCAGAGAAGAGTAGGGAATACAGAAGAAGTACCCGCCCAGAGGAAGGAAAATGCCAGGCATCTCAAAATGATAATACGTTTCCTTTGAGCTGTTTGTGTAGAAAAGTAAGAAACAATAATTTTGGAAATTAGGTTGAGATCAGGTTGTAAAGTCTAATTCCAAATCTTCTGGGCATTTTGTACCTGCTGAGGTTAAGACTGTGTTTATTTTTTTTTCCTTTGACCCCTACTAACACTTTGTATCTATATTATTCATAAACATTTATTATTTATAGCTTTCACCATCAGCTATCTTTTCATATTTATTTGTTATTTCTCCAACTAGATTGTAAGTTTTTTTTTAAAGGAAGAGCTCCTTTTATCTTTGTTTGTGAGCTGTGTGGCATTATAGCTAACCGAACAAATACATGTGAATAGAAAACTCCCTTGTACTTCTGAAAAGTTATTCCTGTTGTGGAATCAATCTATATAGCACAATCTCTGTCTTACCCTCTTCAAATCATATGCAGGAACAAGCAAGGTATTACATGGTATAGGAGAGAGATTATTGGTTTAGATTTATACTCAGGGTTCTAATTCCCGTTATATTACTGGCTTTCTTTGGGACCTAGGCTTCCTGGATTACTGCTGCCTCATTTTTAAAATTGGGTTATTACTACCTGTCTTTTTTTTAATAATTTTTTTTTTTACTTTACAATGTTGTATTGGTTTTGCCATACATTGACATACCTGTCTTTTTTTTGAAAGAATTTTCTCACAGTTAGGGATGACCGATAATGAAGAAGGTAGAGTCCTTTAAATAAGAGATGGATGACCACATGCTTGACAGGGTATAGAAAGGACTGCCCTGCTCAAGAGAGAACCTCTGCAAGTCCCAGCGAACTTAAAGTTTTAATAATTTAATTATTTTAAGTGAGAAACAGCAAAAGCTCGACAAAAAGTGACCATAGCTGCAAGTCAAAGGCTGATCTTTAATCCAGCACCGTGAAGAAAGAATATCTGGGCCCACTTTGTCTGCGAAGCCATGTTGGCATAAAGACAACAGTCATTAAAGATCCAGGGCAAGGAAATGTAACCATTAACCTCTCTGGATGGCAATTTCTTCACCTGTAAAAAGTAAGAAAGGTGGTGTGGCGACCCTCACAGACCATTCTAGTTCTAAGTTTGTTTAAAATTCTTCGGCTCCTAAGTCACTTCTGTCAGAAAATGGAGGAAAGTCTAATTTTGCCCTCCTTGGAGGAATGGCAGAGTTGGCATGTGCAGCCTGGCCAGAGGAGATTACCAGGAATTTGGTAAATCGGTTGATATCACTCTGGTAGCTGGAGATCAGCCAGGTTGCTAACTGCTAAGTCACTTCAGTCGTGTCCGACTCTGTGCGACCCCATAGACGGCAGCCCACCAGGTTCACCCATCCCTGGGATTCTCCAGGCAAGAACACTGGAGTGGGTTGCCATTTCCTTCTCCAATGCATGAAAGTGAAAAGTGAAAGTGAAGTCGCTCAGTCGAGTCCGACTCTTCGCAACCCCATGGACTGCAGCCTACCAGGCTCCTCCATCCATGGGATTTTCCAGGCAAAAGTACTGGAGTGGGGTGCCATTGCCTTCTCCAGTCAGCCAGGTTACACCACAGAAATCAACAACTCTACAAATCAGGACCCCTCCTCAAGAGTGGGCTGTTAACTTCTACTAGCTTATCATCAGTCTTACTTGATCACGCTGTCCTAAGAGTGAGAATTAGACAGTTGTGGACAGCAAAATGGATAGAAAAGACAGGGATGGTACTTGGAAACATCTTAGCACCAGAGAATACTCAACAGGATCAAAGCACCGTAGTCAGAAAACAGAAGGTATTTAGGTAGTGGGAAAATGGATTCCCTTCTTGAACGACTGCAAAGTAGCAGTTCTGATATCACAACACAGATGTGCCGTGGTCATCTGAGTCTACTTTACAAGCTTAATTAACAAAATATATAATTGTTTATATTCAAGTTAAAAGTATAGATTCTATTGTTATTCATCTGAGTATGGGTATGATAGTTTCATCAACAGATTTTAATAATTAATTAGTCTGGTTAGCATATTCTTTTTCTACTGAAGTATAGTTGACTTACAATGTCATGTTAGTTTCAGGAGTACAGCACAATGATTCATATATAAATATGCATGTGTGTATATATTCTTTTCAGATTTTTTTCCTTATAGGTTATTACAAAATATTGAGTATAGTTCCCTGGACTATACGGTGGGTCCATGTTGGTTATCTGTTTTACATATAGGAGTGTGTATATCTAATCCCAAACTCCTAATTTACCCCTGCCACTCCCTTCCCCTTAGATAACCATAAATGAAAGTCTATCTGGGATGAGAGACCAGCTGCTCACTTTCGGTTGATTTGTTGGTCAGCTTGGTAACTAACACTTCTTCCTCCACAGCTCAATATCTATGTTAGTCAGTCACCAGTTGTTATAAAATTGAAAGTCATGAAAACATAAAAATGTTTTAAGCTGAACCCAAAATGGGACACAGCCCATTCATAATTAGAATGACAAATTATATATGTTTTTAGGCTAGAAGTTCTAGATCTTCAATTCATGCTCACCTACTAGTTACCTCTTATTATTGAATCTACTTTAACTTTCTTTTAATACCTAAAAAAAAAAATTTCCTCTTCATTAGCTACTATTTATACTTTGGCCCTTCAGGTGATACTGAAGCCATGTTTAACATTCAGGGAGTAATTCCAGTACCCGCTTTGTGATTCTCATTTCTGGTAAACTGCACATATTTTCTTCTTTGATGTAGTCATTGACTATAACAGGAGACTGATAACTAGAAGAATCCAGCCCAATGTGAGCATACAATTTTAAGGATTATGCAAAAGAAAGAACTTGTGTGTATAAATTATACTTTCAATTGATTTAGGAACTGCACATTTTACAAATTGCTTTTAAGAAGATTCTGCAGTTAAAGTATAGATGATTTTCAGCATGAGTTCATGATCTCACATTTGGTACTCTTATGACATTTTCCCCCTCAAAATCTATTTCCCTATGGTCAAAATTACATCATTTATCATATTTTTTCCTCAGTGTGCTATCTTATTTCCAAGAACACTCAAGTTTCATTTGAAAATCTTAGACCCTTACATTTTTCAAATGAAAACAGTCTGGGCTAATAGAAAAAAAAATAAACAACTAAATTTTAATATGTTCTTGCTACATCCTAGACCTTGCGCTGGATTTTATATAACTGTTATTTAATACATATGGCAATCCAATGGAGTAGTTGCTTGTTTCGTGTTGAATCATGTGCTTCTCCAAATCCTATGTTGATATCCAAGCTCACATTGGGATGTGACTGTATTTCGGGATAGACTTTCAGAGGTAATTAGGCTAAATTGGAGTCACCTGTTACAGTTGTTGTTGCTGTTGTCATTCAGTCATTAAGGCATGTCCAACTCTTTGTGACGCCCATGGACTGCAGCACAACAGGCTTCCCTGGCCTTCACTGTCTCCCTGAGTTTGCTCAAATTGAGTCCATCGAGTCAGTGATGCCATCCAACCATCTCACCCTCTGTTGACCCCTTCTCCTCCTGCCTTCAATCTTTCCCAGCATCAGGGTCTTTTCCAATGAGCCAGTTCTTTGCATCAGGTGGCCAAAGTAATGGAGTTTCAGCATTAGTTCCTCCAAGGAATATTCAAGACAGATTTCCTACTGGAAAAACCATAGCTTTGAATACATGGACCTTTGTTGGCAAAGTAATGTCTCTGCTTTTTAATATGCTGTCTAGGTTGGTCAAAGCTTTTCTTTCAAGGAGCAAGCACCTTCTAATTTCATGGCAGCAGTCACTGTCTGCAGTGATTTTGGAGCCCAAGAAAATAAAGTCTGTCACTGCTTCCACTTTTTCCCCTTCTATTTGCCATTAAGGGATGGGACCTGATACCATGATCCTAGTTTTTTGAATTTTGAGTTTTAAGCAATCTTTTTCACTCTTCTCTTTCACTTTCATCAAGAAGCTCTTTAGTTCCTCTTTATTTTCTGCCATTAGAGTGGTGTAATCTGCATATCTGAGCTTGTTGATCTTTCTCCCCACAATCTTCATTCCAGCCTGTGATTCATCCAGCCTGATATCTTGCATGGTGTGCTCTGCCTAGAAGTTAAACAAACAGGGTGACAATATACAGCCTTGTCTTACTCCGTTCCTTAATTTCAACTGATCAGTTGTTCCATGTAAGGTTCAAACTGTTACTTGTTGACCTGCATAAAGGTTTCTCAGGAGGTAGGTAATTCAGTCAGTTCAGTCACTCAGTCATGTTTGACTCTTTGCGACCCCATGGACTGCACACGCCAGGCTTCCCTGTCCATCACCAACTACTGGAGGTTGCTCAAACTCATATCCATTGAGTCAGTGATGCCATCCAACCATCTCATCCTCTGTCATCCCCTTCTCCTCCCACCTTCAATCTTTCCCATCATCAGGGTCTTTTTCAATGAGTAAGTTCTTCACATCAGGTGTCCAAAGTATTAGAGTTTCAGCTTCAGCATCAGTCCCTCCAATGAATATTCAGGACTAATTTCCTGTAGGATGGACTGGTTGGATCTCCTTGCTGTCCAAGGGACTCTCAAGAGTCTTCTCCAACACCACAGTTCCAAAGCATCAATTCTTCAGTGCTCAGCTTTCTTTATAGTCTAACTCTCACATCCACACATGACTACTGGAAAAACCATAGCTTTGACTAGAAGGACCTTTGTCAGCAAAGTAATGTCTCTGCTTTTTAATATGCTGTCTAGGTTGGTCATAGCTTTTCTTCCACAGAGCAAGTGTCTTTTAATTTCATGGCTGCTGTTACTTTACAGTGATTTTGGACTCCAAGAAAATAAAGTCTCTCACTGTTTCCATTGTTTTCCCATCTATTTGCCATGAAATGATGGGACTGGATACCATGATCTTAGTTCTTTGAATGCTGAGTTTTAAGCCAACATGATCTTAGTTCTTTGAATGCTGAGTTTTAAGCCAACATTTTCACCCTCCTCTTTCACTTTCATCAAGAGGCTCTTTAGTTCTTCCTCACTGTCTGCCCTAAGGGTGGTATCATCTGCATATCTGAGGTTATTGATATTTGTCCCAGCAATCTTGATTCCAGCTTGTGCTTCATCCAGCCTGGCATTTCACATGATGTACTTTGCATAAAAGTTAAATAAGCAGGGTGACAATATACAGCCTTGACATACTCCTTTCCTGATTTGGAACCAGTCTGCTATTCCATGTCCAGTTCTAACTGTTGCTTATTGACCTGCATACAGATTTCTCAGAAGGCAGGTAAGGTGGTCTGGTATTCCCATCTCTTTAAGAATTTTCCACAGTTTGTTGTGATCCACATAGTCAAAGGCTTTGGCATAGTCAATAAAGCAGAAGTAGACGTTTTTCTGGAATGCTCTTGGGTTTTTGATGATCCAATGGATGTTGGCAATTTGATCTCTGGTTCCTCTGCCTTTTCTAAATCCAGCTTGAACATCTGGAATTTCATGGTTCACATACTGTTGAAGCTTGGCTTAGAGAATTTTGAGCATTACTTTACTAGCGTGTGAGATGAGTGCAGTTGTGTGGAAGTTTGAGCATTCTTTGGCATTGCCTTTCTCTGGGATTGGAATGAAAACTGACCTTTTCCAGTCCTGTGGCCACTGCTAAGTTTTCCAAATTTGCTGGCATATTGAGTGCAGCACTTTCACAGCATCATCTTTCAGGATTTGAAATAGCTCAACTGGAATTCCATCACCTCCACTAGCTTTGTTCATAGTGATGCTTCCTAAGGCCCACTTGACTTCACATTCCAGTATGTTTGGCTCTAGGTTAGTGACCACACTTCATGCATATCATATTTAAGAAAATTCAGAAATTTAAAAGAAGAAGTTAAGACTCATTCATTTCATAAAGACTTTGAAAGCTCAAAAAAATAATTTTAGAGAGAAATAAATTGTAAGTTTTCCTTATGTATCATTTCAAATATAGTTTAATCTACACACAACTTTCTGAGAGAGTATTTGTCACTTAGAGTGAGTACATCATCATAATACTAGGTTTTCCCTGTAATTATTTTGCATATATTCAATTATAATTTATATTTAGCCTTTAGGACATAGAAACTTACTTAGACTATTTTAAAGTTATAATTATTTTGTGTCATAGATAGAATTTTAATTAATGGGATAACCTCATAAATACAGTCTAAATTATGATCTCTGCCATATTGTAATGGTTATATATTTGAGGGAAGAACCAAAAGTATTTAAAAATAAATGCCTTGACTAATTAGAAATAAAATATTCATATATATAGAAGTAAGTTAATGCCTTCTAAGGCAATGGTGTTTTTGTAGATCAGAGAAGGCTAATGTGATACTAATTGTAAACAATTCTGCTCTACATATTAATAATCCCTACTAAGAAAATAGATTATATGCTATTTTAATAAATTATGACAGTATTCCTTACGTTGTGTGCTCAGTCACTTTAGTCTTTTCTGACTCTTTGGGACCCCATGGACTGCAGCCTGCCAGGCTCCTTTGTCCATGGGATTTTCCCAGCAAGAATACTGGACTATATTGCCCAGCCCTACTCCAGGGAATCTTCCCAACCCAGGGATTGAACCACTGTCTCCTGCAGGTGGATTCTTTACCAATGAGCCATCAGGGAAGCTCATTCTTTATGTTCGGATCAGATCAGTCGCTCAGTCGTGTCTGACTCTTTTCGACCCCATGAATCGCAGCACGCCAGGCCTCCCTGTCCATCACCAACTCCCGGAGTTCACTCAGACTCATGTCCATCGAGTCAGTGATGCCATCCAGCCATCTCATCCTCTGTCGTCCCCTTCTCCTCCTGCCCCCAATCCCTCCCAGCATCAGAGTCTTTTCCAATGAGTCAACTCTTCGCATGAGTTGGCCAAAGTACTGGAGTTTCAGCTTTAGCATCATTCCTTCCAAAGAAATCCCAGGCAGAGAATAATTATTTTTTTAAAAATTTAAAATTCAGACATATTTCCTCAAAGTAAGTTTAGGCATAATTACTCCATTTGAGCTTTCTAAAATTTTATTTTATTTATTAACATGATTACCTAAATTTCATTTACTTCCATGCAGGCAAAGACACATATATAAATGAAAAACATCTTTAGAGTATATAGAACTTGATACAAAGCCAAGCCTTGTATAATCTTATTACATTTTATAATAATAAAATTTTAACAGAAAATTTGTAAGATATTTTGTTAGAGTAATTTTGGAGTTTTGCTAAGGAAAAAAGCTACATTTTTTGCTTAATATATTTCAATGCTTTTTTTCCCTAAAATTGAAAAAGAATACTATTTAAAATACTGTTTATATTTGGTTTGAGAACTTCTAGAAGTATTTCGTATAGGGCTTGTCATTAATTTGAAAATGGAATTACTCAAATAAGAAAATATTTTCTTTGTTTCTTTTATGTTAGATTTTCCAGGGGCTGAATTTCATGTTAAAGAAAATAACAGAGAAATAAACAAAATGTTTCTTAGGTCTTCTTTAGTTCTAGAGTAGATAAACATTTGTCTATCCAGCATTCCATCTTGGGGAAATCATGTCTTCCTCTTCCTCGAGGTAGCATCCCACATCACGTTACTCTAATGTATTGACACCGTGCCTCCCCCCAGGTTTTAGAGAGGGGCCTGTAACCCAGGTTTGCCCTAACAGATTATTACCAGTGTGATGGGCTCATTCACTGGTCCATACAGTGTTCCCTCAACCCCAGGACTTTGAGGTGAGCTTTTGATGTCTGGGATCCAAAGATCATGTAAACCTTAGGCTGCCATGGCCACTGCTCCTCCAAGGGAACGATCTCCCTGAACAATGCAGCAAAAACGGGAGGAGAGTAGAGTTATGAGATACAGACTGAACTGGGTTGGCCTCTTTGAGGACCTGGATTCAGCTGAGACTTAAACTAGAGCAAATCCTGGACTGTTGTGCTACATGAACCAAACCAAACCAAATAAACCCAAACAAACTAAATTAAAACAAAACAGTAGAACAAATGAACAAACCTCTGTTATTTAAGATGGTTGGAATTACAGGCTCGGTGACTTCAAATTGAGTCCTACCTGATATAAACACATTATGTTGTCTGAACACCAAAGCTTGGGAAATTGAAAGTAAATTAAATATGTTTAACAAATGTTTATTAATTGAGTTACAAATATGTTCCAGGCTCTATTCCAGGTACATAGGATTAAAAACAAAAACTGTGTCATTTTTAAATTTACATTTTAGTTGGGGGAGATAGTCAATACAACATAATCACAATAAATTTGCCTCACTGAGGGGGTGATTAAACAGAGACTTGAAATAGGTGAGGGTTAGGCAGCAAAAAGCCAAAGTCATTATAGAATCGTGTCTCCTACAGCCAAAGAGCAGTAGGTTTCTATATAAAGAGGCAGAGGGATGGGCTTAGTAGCTCTGAGCAGACTGGAATGAAGAAAAGACTGCTGGAAATTAACAGGGTTAGAAGGAAATACTGACAATACAGAAGAAAAAGGACAGAGTTGGTTCCTGGGAAGGGAGTAGATCGGGTCTAATTAATGGGAGAAAAGACCAGTGCTGGACAGAAGATGAAATAGGAATGCAGAGGGGATAGGTACAGAGAGGTGGAAGGGGAAGTCTGCTGCTGCTGCTGCTGCTAAGTCGCTTCAGTCGTGTCCGACTCTGTGCGACCCCATAGACGGCAGCCCACCAGGCTCCCCCGTCCATGGGATTCTCCAGGCAAGAACACTGGAGTGGGTTGCCATTTCCTCCAATGCATGAAAGTGAAAAGTGAAAGTGAAGACGCTGAGTCTTGTCTGACTCTTAGCGACCCCATGGACTGAGGCCCACCAGGCTCCTCCATCCATGGGATTTTCCAGGCAAGAGTACTGGAGTGGGGTGCCATTGCCTTCTCCGAGGGGAAGGCTGAGTGCTGAACAATTGATGCTTTTGAACTGTGGTGTTGGAGAAGACTTTTCTGAAGAGTCCCTTGGACTGCAAGGAGATCCAACCAGTTAATCTTAAAGGAAATCAACCCTGAATATTCATTGGAAGGACTGATGCTGAAGCTGAAGCTCCAATACTTTGGCCATCTGATGTGAAGAGCTGATTCACTGGAAAAGACCCTGATGCGGGCAAAGATTGCAAGCAGGAGGGAAGGGGGCAACAGAGGATGAGATGGTTAGATAGCATCACCAACTCAGTGGACATGAATTTTAGCAAACTCTGGGAAATAGTGAATGGCAGGGAAGCCTGGCGTGCTTCAGTCCATGGGGTCGCAAAGAGTTGGACACGACTTAGTTACTGAACAATGACAACAGAGGTCATCAGGTGAGAGAGAGGACGGAGGAGGACCTGTTGGAGGTTTGAGGATGCAGGAGAAGGTATATGTTAGGTCTAGGAGATGTAAAGAATAACTGGGCTAGGGAACTACAGTCTAACTGCTGGGACCTGCTTACAGTTCGTTACTGAGAATATTTGATGTAATTGTTTTTCTCTAACAATAATTAGCCGTATAGGTGCAGGCATCCAAAAGGCAGAGAGTTGAATTTAACCAGAGTTTTGATTTTGTTAAGGGAGCATGACAGATTGACAGAGAGGTGTATGCAAAGGATGAATACAATTTTTGACAGCAAAGTTCAAGCTCATTAAGGAGGCTGCTGTGAAATTAAGGGTAAATGGTAAGATTTCTGCTGCTACTGCTGCTAAGTCACTTCAGTCGTGTCCGACTCTGTGCGACCCCATAGATGGCAGCCCACCAGGCTCCCCCGTCCCTGGGATTCTCCAGGCAAGAACACTGGAGTGGGTTGCCATTTCCTCCAATGCATGAAAGTGAAAAGTGAAAGTGAAGTCGCTCAGTCGTGTCCGACTCTTAGCAACCCCATGGACTGCAGCCTACCAGGCTCCTCCATCCATGGGATTTTCCAGACAAAGTACTGGTAAGATTAGAGAACCAGAAATACTGGTGAAGTATTAAAAGAAGTACATGGAAGAGTCTGGCAATGGAAGCCAGTGAGTGGAAGGCAATGGAGATTACAGGTTGGTTGCAGGTATCTATAGAGACTAGATCTTGAATATACGCATCAGACTGAGAGTGGATGTCAGAATGGGAGAAGAATGAGAGATGTTATCACCAAAAGAAAATTCAAGAAAGTGAGAGACACTTTCTTGTCCCTGTTCTGGCTGGAATGAGAACACAGCATTGGGTCAGAAACATCCAGAAACTCTCCGTGACCTTGATGATGTCATCCATGTAGAGCAAAGCAACCCAACAGAAGCTAAAGTCCCTGAGAACTCTAAGGGACAGAACTTGTTGACCTACTGATCTAGACCGCTTGCTTCTGCACACTCGCTTCAGCTCCTGTTTGTGGATTCCCATTACTCACAGCAGGGACTGACCTGCCTGCAAGCCCGTGGTTCTCACTCACAGGTTTCCTCCCTCACCTGAATTTACACCTTCATTTGTTTAAATGCTAGAGTTAGGTTTTGTAAAATTCTCTTTCATCCTTTGAGACCTAGAACGAGAGCCAAATACTGCATCCAGCATTACTTGGCTCCCTTGGGCAGAAGGAACCCCTTCTTTTGCCGGTTTGTGTATCTCTAAATTCTGAATATTAAACTTTAAGTTCTGAATTCATTGTATGTGAAGCAGAGCCTTGTGTAATCTTAGAGCACATCTCAGCGTGGGGTGTAGCTGATAGATAGTAAGCTCTCAAATACTAGTTGGACGAATCGCTGCTTTGACACCAGTCAGGCAGAATGAGCTCACCAGAGATCTTTGATATAATAAAGGGCAGCGCAGAGAAAACCTCGCTCTCACCAGTGTTAGCAGATCAAAAAGGAAATGGACTCTGACTTCAGACATGTGTATCAGAGGCATCTCCGGGAGCGTTCTGCTTCAAAAGGACAAAACACATTCCTGAGCCTTGCTTCAGAAGTGTGACAACTCCAGTCTATTCCAGAAAGAAAAAGGAAAAGAAGATGAAGAAGGAAAAAATCCAGCTATGATGAAACACCAATGTAGAACTTGACCATGGACAGTTCTGAACTTGCAACTATTTCTTAGCAGGGTGGTGAGGATAATGGCAACAGGAGCATAGAATTCTCTGTGGCTTCTGTGAAAAGCCAGCTGTGAAGGGGTATGTGAGAGAAAGAGTGTTCTAAGACTAAGCAGAGCAGCCAGTGCAGGCAGCCCTTCTGCTGAGAACACTTGACTTAAAAAGACACACAGAGAAAACAATGTCACAACAGGAGATGCGCCTTAAACCAGAATTTATACATTTCTCCAGAACAACGCTATTTAAATGCTATTTCAACTTATCATACTCCTAGTAAATCTCTCTAGGCAATGGCACCCCACTCCAGTACTCTTGCCTGGAAAATCCCATGGATGGAGGAGCCTGGTAGGCTGCAGTCCATGGGGTCGCTAAGAGTAGTCCACGACTGAGCGACTTCACTTTCACTTTTTCACTTTCATGCATTGGAGAAGGAAATGGCAACCCACTCCAGTGTTCTTGCCTGGAGAATCCCAGGGACGGGGGAGCCTGGTTGGCTGCCGTCTATGGGGTCGCACAGAGTCGGACACGACTGAAGTGACTTAGCAGTAGCAGCAGTAAATCTCTCTAGTCTTTGGTGTGGTTTATTCGGGGTATAACCACCACTGGCAGACACAATGAAAAGTGCATCCTATCATCGGGCTGGCTTGCTCCAGGAAATGCTCAGTGAGATGCTTGTGGCACGATCTACTTGTTGTCTGTAAGCACGGCTTGATTTCTGTTTGAATCCACAGAACTTTTTCTAATCTGAGTAGTCAATCCTGTTCCTATCTCTTGTCAGCTACAATCTGATAGTTCACTTTTCATTCTAGCTTGGATTTTTTTAATCTCAAAAGAGGAGGTTTTATTTAGCTCCTTTTGAATAAGAAGGTCACTTTTTCCTTGGGGTTCAAGCCAAAAACAACCTTCAGCCCTCTTGGTTCATGCTATGACACTGCTCGTGAATCAAGTTTAATCATATTCCTCACCCAACCAATGCTGATAGTTATAATTTAACACTTCACACCCGCAGTAATACAGGAATGAACAAATTTCCATCAGGATACAAAAAGAAAACCATCAATCTTGTGTAAATTTTCATAGTTGTAAGTTTTGTATGTGCACTAGAATTAAAAGGATGTCACCTTACTTCCGTTTAGGTAATTAAAGCTCCAAGACTCTATTTTTCCTAGAAAACTTGACTTTCCCTCACCTGCTGCTCCCTGCCACACCTTATCAAGTTACTTCAAAATTGCTTAATTTTCTCAGTTCATTTTATCTATATTCATAGGACTTGTCTCAGTAACTGAAACTCAATTTCAAAACATTTGCATTGTATTAATTCTTCTAATATTTATTGAGTGCCTTCAGGGGTGCACAGAATTATATTATGCATAAGCTGGTGGGGGAAGTGACTTGAGGTTGGGAGAAGACAATCTTTACTTCTGCCAGGAGCCCTGGATTTACCATAAATACAATGACGTAGAAGAAGAGACAGGGAAAATTACTAAAGAGACATACAGCTTTGATCGTAAAAGTTCAGAAACAGTGCTGACAAGGGAGAGGTTAAATGATAGCATGATGCAGTCTGACAGAATTTGATATGGCGCTTCTGAGTAACTAAGAAATCATCAATGCACATTCGCTATGATATAGATTCAGCTTTCATTGTATTTGAACAAAACCTTATTTTTCTTGCACCTCATCTTTTGACGCTCCAGAAGCCATTCAGTTGCCAAGAAATAGGCCAACAAATCACTAGCAAGCACGTTTCACAAGACGATCATATAACCTCATGACTGATGGCTGTTTTGTAATGTTCCTAAGTTTTTAAAGGGTTTCAGTTATAGTAAGCTGTAATAAAATTAACATGAGTTATTCTCAGTTAATATACAAAATATGTAAATCATGAAGATGGATACCAATCATAGCAGTATTTTTCCAGAGATTCAGTAGAAATGAAATAACCAATCAGTGTCAGTTCCTCCTTACACACACACACAGACACACACACACACACACACACACACTTTGCATCACCTGTGTAACAGAAGGCCACAGATTATGCTGAAATTAGAACCTCCCTAGTTGTTTTAGTAGAGCTGCCGTCATGAAATAACACGATGTTTAAACAATAGAGATGTATTTTCTCACAGTTCTGAGGGCTTGAAGCCCAAGACCAAGGTGTCCGCAGGTTTGGGTTTTCTCTATGTCCTCACATGACCTGTCTCCTGAGTGGGCAAATTCTTGGTGTTTCTTCTGCTTCCTGAGTCACATCAGATTAGAGCTCAATCCTTGTGACTCATTTAGCCCTTGTCACCTCTTTAAAGTCTCATCTCTAACTGCAGTCACATTCTGAGGTACTAGGGCTTGAACATATGAATTGGGGGGTGGGGGGTACCATTCGTTGTATAACTGTGGCAGTTGTTTCAATTGACGAGTAAATCAATGAACACTTCCAGGCAGCTGTAAACATTATGCTGTAACATTACATTGGGGTGTGTTGCTAAAGACATGCTGAAGGGCAGAGGCGAATAAACAAAGCCCTTGAAATGCAGAATCTCTTGCTCTGTGTGCATGCATGTTAAGTTGCTTCAGTCGTGTCTGACTCTGTACAACTCTATGGACTGTATCCCACCAGACTCCTCTGTCTATGGAATTTCCAGGCAAGAATACCGAAGTGGGTTGCCACCTCCTCCAGGGCATCTTCCCAGCCTCGGCATCTAACGCGTGGTTCTTTACCACTGGCACCGCCCTCTTTCTCCAGCAGCCTGTGAATATCTTTACATAAAAGGAGATTGGGTTCTTCATTTCTAAGAGAAAAGTTCATTGTGCCTGATTGCTGCAGGGCTTACCTATACAACATCCATCCTGACATTTTTTTTTTCACTAGCTGTTTCTAGCATGTACCTAGTTTCTAACGGGAGGAGAGAGAAAGATAGAAGCACTTAACTGAGCAATAGAAATTGTGGAATTTAAAGCACTCTAAAACCACTGGGTAAGAAGTGATTGCAATTTCAGTGTGGTGGGATACACAATGATAGGGTAGAGACGGAATGAGGCAGAGAGGGAGGGAAGAACTGCACGCAGACTTCAACCTGAGCCTTAAACCTTCCTGGTGGCATGGCCTTGATTAAACTGAAGTTTCAGTCTTTGCTGCATAACGCTAATATGAGACATGGTAAGTTTCCAGAAAGGTAAGAGTAGTATATACTTCAAAGTAAGCTCATTACTTCACCAAGTCCCATATACTGCCATTTCATATTTACTTCTTAAACTATTTAGCAATCTCCATTCATTAACTGTGAATTACAAGCATTTTATGAAGTGTCGACTATTAACCAGCACTAAGAGACTGTTGGATAAAAAAACAATTGAAGGCATATTTTTTGGTCTTAATAAGCTTGCCTATTCTACTGATGGAAAGGGCATATAAATAGTTTTCTGCATATTGCTTGCATTGAACATTTACATATAGTACCTAAATTAAATTCAAATAACGAGTAAAACTTGAGTGTCTACTTTCTGATAGGCACTATTTTAGGAGCCAGGGTGACAAAGACGGTGGTGCTGGGAGAAGAATTTACTGAATTTGCTCTTATTCGGAATAAAGCACTAACACTAGAAATTAAAAATGCTAAGCTCATTTATGTCATATATGTCAGTTTATTCTGTTTATATTCTCATCTATAGTCATATCAAAATTACAAACTCATAAGTGAGTCATTAATAATATTCTGAATGTGTCTAAAGCTCTTTGAGCATAGGTATAATTCACACTGACACTTCAATTAATCACATAATGTAATGTACTTGCAACATTTTTATCTCATGAAAATCTTTTAGTCATTTCAAACTGTTTCATAGTGTTTAGATGTTTATAAAGTTCCATTAAATTTCTGGTAATATCCATTTTATATGGATTTGCTCCAAAATTAGTCTGTAGAGCCTGATAGTAGAAATTAAGAGAGTTTTCGATTAGGTAATGCTTTCTGTTCAAATTGCACTTTACAGAAATAATTTTGTGCTATAGGATAGATGTCAGCAAGTCACTCCTTGGATATAGGGGCTGCCAGAATTGATGCTTTTGAACTGTGGTATTGGAGAAGACTCTTGAGGGTCCCTTGGACAGCAAGGATATCCAACCAGTCCATCCTAAAGGAGATCAGTCCTGAGTGTTCACTGTGAGGACTGATGCTGAAGCTGAAACTCCAATATTTGGCCACTTGATGCGAATAACTGACTCATTGGAAAAGACCCTAATGCTGGGAAAGATTGAAGGCAGGAGGAGAAGGGGATGCCAGAAGATCAGATGGTTGGATGGCATCACTGACTCGATGGACATGAGTTTCAGTAAGCTCCAGGAGTTGGTGATGGACAGGGAAGCCTGGTGTGCGGCAGTCCATGGGGTCACAAATAGTCAAACATGACTGAGTGACTGAACTTCACTCAATCATTCAACAGACTTTACTGGAAACTATGCTAGAAATCCTCTTCTGGTGACAACATAGGCACAGCAGGGTGAGGCATCTGCCTTCATGGAAAGTACCATGATAGTTTTTGTTTTTAAAAGGGCAGTGAATAAAATTATTTAAAAAATAGAATGTAATAATATAACACAAAGTATTCAATTATGGAATTAATTTAATACATTTAGTATTTTCAAATACATTTAATCCTTGCATATTTATTTATTTATTTATTTAGCCTTCTTCAAGCTACACTAAGCTGTGTGAATGTGGTCCAGTACACAACTGCAGTGCCCAATACTCCCACCAGATGGCGATATATGGTGAATGACAGTTCTACCTGAGTCAAGCTTTCCATTTCTCAGCCTTCGTTTCTACTTGGCAGCTTTCTAGCAAGACTCTAAAATTATCTCAGAAACGGACTGAATGCTTGGAGTATATTGAACTCATCTGATAGGGTTCATAAAACTTTGTTTACATCTGTAAGATTGCATGCATTTGAAGAGCCTAATATGAAAAGGGGGAATTAAAGAAATAGATTACCACTCTTTCATTTTGTATTTAGGGAACATTAAAATTAAACTTTCCGTATGATTCATTTTAAATATAAATTGTTTTGGCTTTTGTTCTAACAATATAAATCCATAGAAGAAATGAAAAATATTATAGTAGTTAACATCAAAGTCATGTAATTTTGTTTGGGAAAGACAGAATGACATTAATGAAAGAACTATAAAATAAACATTATGAGTACAGAGTAGCTATTTGATTAGAAATTGATCTTAGAAGGTTTGACCTACTTTTCTCTGATTAAATGCAACCCCCTGAAGGTATTTTGAACACATGTAGCACTTTGTAGCACTTTTACAAATACAGTTAGTATCTTTTTTCTTTAAAATCTTTAATGCCTTTTTCTTAAAATGCTATATGTTGAAGTTTGTGCTCTGAAAAAAAAAAGTCTGTCACAGACAATAGTGTATAATTCAGACAGGTAAAAGAGGATGAGTAAATTATGGAAAGTAGAAATTTCTTGAAAGACTATTATTAAAATCCTTATAAGTAAGAAACATTAATAAACTTCTGGCAGGATTTCTGTTGAATTGTCTTATTCAATTTTCCCACAGGAGTTAGATATTGTACAACTTCAAGTGGACTCTTGCTTGATCATGTTCACAGTCGAAGGAGAGCAATATATGCCTGTCTGTGGAAGGCTTGCGTCCCAGGAGGACTCATGAATCGGAATTTATTACCTGGTTATATCAACATCCCAAAAGAAGATCCATCTCTCTTAGGTGGACTCATTAAGCAAACCCCTGGGACAGATGTATGAAAACCTACTGCCATTTATTTTGTTCACAATGAGAAGTTCAATTGTCACTGAAACTGGGATACTTGTAAAGGATCATGCAATTTTCCCTCAACAGGCAGAATTACTTGAGAGGCCACATTATAATCAGAAGGTTTCCTGGTGATTATGTGTTTTAAGACACTCTTTAAACCAGAGGTAGTCCTCATTTTTGTTCTTCTAAAATAGCAATAAACTTGAAGTTTCATGATAACAAGAAATCTGAAGATCAGTCAAAACGTAATCATGCTGCTGCTTCATTTGCTATTCAAAACAGTATTACCTAATATCAATCAACAGTAAAATGGGTACATCAGTTATTGCACATTCATATCACAAATTACCATATGCAATGAAAATGGATAAATCAAAGCTATAAATACCACGTGATAAATCTCAAAGACACTGTTACATGTGTTATGACTCCTTTTTTCATAAAAGTAAAATCGGAACTACTGTCTATCTATGGAATGAATATTTAGATGTCAAAGCTTACATTACACGTAAAGTAAGTAGGAAAAGAATAATTTTAAACATTAGGAAAGAAGTTGCCTCTTAGGGAGAACAAGTCCAAGATGGGGATGTGTGTTGTCAATGATCTTTTTTTTCTTTTTTAACTGAGTATGGGTTACATGGATATTTGTTAAACCGTATCTAATAGATTGGGCTATGAAGAACTGATCATTTGATATACAAATTAGTAATTTTGTATAGACTGACCTAATAAGTTATATTTATCAGTTAAAAATCTATGTTACTTAGCATACTATTTGCATCTCTACAGGTGGTTAGGTCAAAGAAATATTAATAGAAATGCACATGACTTTATTGTATACACACATATTTCCATGTTCTGTCAATTGAGAGGAGTAGAAGCAATGACTACCAATCCTAAAGCAAATCAACCCTGAGTATTCATTGGAAGGACTGATGCTGAAGCTGAAGCTCCAATACTTTGGCCACCTGATGCGAAGAGTTGACTCAGTTGAAAAGACCCTGATGATGGGAAAGATTCAGGGCAAGAGGAAAGGGGGCAACAGAGGATGAGATGGTTGGATGGCATCATTGACTCAATGGATATCAATTTGAGAAAACTCTGGGAGATAGTGGAGGACAGAGGAGCCTGGCGTGCTGCAGTCCATGGGGTTGCAAACAGTCAGACACAACATAGCGACTGAACAAGAAGAAGCAATGACACCTCTGTAGCAATAAGCACACCTACCACCGCAATCAAGGTCTTTAATGCCATTCTCCAATAAAACCAGGGGTCCCTGCAGAAATGGATGATTATAGGACCAAAGTAGGAAATATATAAGAGGAGCCTAGAATATCCTGTAGAGTCACAACATAAGGAAATTCTCTCTCTCTGTCTCACAAACACACAATGATGGGGGTAAGTCTAACGGATATAAGAACCAAATGAAATAGCTCCCAATGGCAAACTAAAACAATTTGAGCAACAGAATAAAGCCATATTGAACTATAACCCTGATTATAAAGTACATATCTGTGATCCATGCTCATATAAGTGAATGATTACATAAATCAATGAGTGAGAATAGAAAAATAATCCCTTTAGAAGAATTACAAATAATTTATGCAGCTACTCCACCCTCCAGGGGGTAAGCATAACTTCCCATTCCTTAGGTACTGTGCACAAATGTTTTAAAATATTGCTTAAATCAGAGGTAGTTCTAATTTTGGTTCTTTTAATACAGCAAGGAATTTGATCCCTCAGCTTGGTGATCAGGTCAACATCAGTAGTAATAAGTCATGTGGATAGCATGCAGCCTGGGCATGGTGTGATGAGAATGGCACTTTATCCATACATTTTTCCTACCACAAACTCATAATTCCAGTCTAACTATGAAAAATCAGATAAATCCTAATTAAAGGATATTCTATAAAATATCTTTTCAACACCACTCTTATCAATATGACCTGTTAGGGTCATAAAAACATGAAAAGTCTGAGAAACTGTCACAGCCAGCATCAGGCTAAGAAGAGATGATGCCTAAATGGAATGTGATCTCCTGAATGAGATCCTGGAACAGAGATAAGGGCATTAGGGGAAAACTAATGATGTCTGAATAAAGCATGGGCTTTAATTAATAATAATGTATTAACACTGGTTTATTGAGTATGACAAATGCACCATACTAATATGGGTATTTTAACGGGAGAATCTGGATGTGCAGTTTATGTGAACACTCTGTATTTGGAATATTTCTATAAACCTAAAATTGTTCTAAAATAAGAGTGAAAACTATTAAGTTGCCACGTGTTCCTTTTTTCCCCCTGAATATCTGAACAAATGGGTACTTCTCCCTTTGGGTGGGTGCAGGGCGTGGTTTACTATACAGAAAGCACTGACCATAACTGGACGTATTTTCCAAAGCAGGGAGTTGTTCTGACATTATTTATAATGTATTTGATTGGCTGTGGTGAAGTCCAGTTGAAACTTCATTATAATGCAATGCACAGAACACTCACTGGTTCTTGTCAGCAAAATTAAACCATTCATTCAGTCAAGGCATGGTCAAAACACACTCCTTCGGAGAGGGGGAATGTTTCACCTAGAGCACTTCTGTGATACCTGGGTTGGGAGAAATTGGGTCAGTTTAATATCTCTTCAATGACTCAGCAATATTGTTTGGAAGTAAATATTTCAATGGGCTCCAGACCCTCTGAATAAAAACATTCAGCCAGTGAGACCAAAACCACAAACAGATGGAGGTTTTTGTTTTGTTTTGTATCTAGGTGGGGATATTGAAGTATGTTGCCAATTTTCAAATTCAGCTGAGAGTCCATCTCCTCAAACTACTGCAAGGAGTTTGGGAGGAAATGATCAAGCCAGGTGGCTAGAGTTTGTCATTATTCGTTGTCACTGTAGGGACTGAAATATCCCTAGAAAAATGAATATCTGTGTAGGACATACAGTGAGATTGAGGGTGCTTCTATGTAGGAAGTGGAAATGTCAGAGGGAAAATACACAAATAGATGGTAAGTCTGGTGAGAAGATGATCAAAGTGGTACAGAATTCTTGAGATACAAGAAGTCTTTCTTCATTTTGTCAGTCAGACTATAGCTGTGCTCGCATCAAGGCAACACTGTTTAAAAAGGTCCTAGACGCAATGATCTGTACTAAGTGAAAGAAAATGGAGAGATGAGAGGACTAGGAACCACAACATTGTAGGAGGAAATGTGAGATGTCTTTAGTTTGCAGGAAAAGGCATGGTTTCTGTTCTCAAGATTTTTACAGTTGTTATGATATTCAACTCTATTCCAACTCCTGGGTCTACTGTGTGGATCACAACAAACTGTGGAAAATTCTTAAAGAGATGCGAATACCAGACCACCTGACCTGCCTCCTAAGAAATCTGTACACAGATCAAGAAGCAACAGTTAGAACCTGCCATGGAACAATGGACTGGTTCCCAATTGAGAAAGGAGTATGTCAAGGCTGTACAGGGCTTCCCTAATAGCTCAGTAGGTAAAGAATCTGCCTGCAATGCAGGAGACCCGGGTTTGATTCCTGGGTTGGGAAATTCCCTGGAGAAGGAAATGGCAAGCCCCTCCAGTATTCTTGAATGGAAAATCCCATGGACAGAGGAGCCTGGTGGGGTCACAAGAGTCGGACATGACTTAGCGACTAAAGCATCACCACCAAGGCTGTATACTGTTACCCTGCTAATTTAACTTATATGCAGAGTACATTATGCAAAATGCTGGGCTGGATGAAGCACAAGCTGGAATCAAGATTGCTGGGAGAAATATTAATAGCCTTAGATATGCAGATGGCATCACCCTTATGGCAGAAAGTGAAGAGGAACTAAAAAGTCTCTTGAAAGTGAAAGAGGAGAGTGAAAAAGCTGACTTAAAACTCAACATTAAAAAAACTAAGATCATGGCATCCAGTCCCATTACTTCATGCCAAATAGATGGGGAAACAATGGAAACAGTGACAGACTTTATTTTCTTGGGCTCCAAAGTCACTGCAGATGGACTGTGGCCATGAAATTAAAAGATGCCTGCTCCTTGGAAGAAAAGTTATGACCAACCTAGATAGCATATTAAAAAGCAGAGACATTACTTTGCTGACAAAGGTCTGTCTAGTCAAAGCTATGGTTTTTCCAGTGGTCATGTATGGATGTGAGAGTTGGACTGTAAAGGAAGCTGAGTGCAGAAGAATTGATGCTTTTGAACTGTGGTGTTGGAGAAGACTCTTGAAAATCCCTAGGACTCAAGGAGATCCAACCAGTCCATCCTAAAGGAAATCAGTCCTGAATATTCATTGGAAGGACTGATGCTGAAGCTGAAGCTTCAATTCTTTGGTCACCTGATGTGAATAACTTACTCATTGGAAAAGACCCTGATGCTGGGAAAGATTGAGGGCAGGAGGAGAATGGGATGACAGAGGATGAGATGTTGGTGGTAGCTCCGGGAGTTGGTGATGGACAGGGAGGCCTGTTGTGCTGCAGTCCATGGGTTACAAAGAGTTGGACACGACTGAGTGACTGAACTGAACTGAACTGATGATATACAAAGATTAGACTTATGTTACCCCAGATAGGTCCAAGTAGTAACCAAGTAATAGGAACACAGAGTTTGGAATCCTGTAAGGAACCAACTTCTAATAGAGCTTATGGGAGATCAGTTACACTCTCTTATCAGGCAGTGAGATGCTTATCTCTGAAATGTTCTAGGTAGAAGCTAAACAACTTCTTGAGAATGTGGAGAAAGGCAATCACTCAGGGTGTAGCCAGGTGTTGGCATTAAGAAGGACAAGAGGTATGTGAAGTGAGGGGCAGGGGTCTAAGAGACACGCTTCTGTGTCTGGGCACAGAACACATTTATTATGAATGGGCAATTCAGGAACTGTGATTCATGAGGGCAAGGCTACAGAGGATACTGTATTAGTCAGGGTTCCTCAGAGAACAAACCCTAAGATCTGCCAACAGCAAGCCAGAGACCCACGGCAGCCAGTGATGTGGTTCAGTCTGAAGGCCAGCAGGGAAAGTTGATGTTTCAGCCTTCAGCTGATCGGATGAGGTCCACCCACATTAAGGACAGCAATCTGTTTTATTCAGCTTATCAGTTTGCATATGAAACTCATCTACAAACACCCTCGGAGGTGGGATGGAAGGATTGGGAGGAAGGCTCAAGAGGAAGGGGATATATATATATATATATATACTTATAGCTGATTTATGGAAAAAGCAAGAGAGTTCCAGAAAAACATCTATTTCTGCTTTATTGACTATGCCAAAGCCTTTGACTCTGTGGATCACAAGAAACTGTGGAAAATTCTTCAAGAGATGGGAATACCAGACCACCTGATCTGCCTCTTGAGAAATTTGTATGCGGGTCAGGAAGCAACAGTTAGAACTGGACATGGAAAAACAGACTGGTTCCAAATAGGAAAAGGAGTACGTCAAGGCTGTATATTGTCACCCTGCTTATTTAACTTATATGCAGAGTACATCATGAGAAACGCTGGACTGGAAGAAACACAAGCTGGAATCAAGATTGCTGGGAGAAATATCAATAACCTCAGATATGCAGATGACACCACCCTTATGGCAGAAAGTGAAGAGGAACTAAAAAGCCTCTTGATGAAAGTGAAAGAGGAGGGTGAAAAAGTTGGCTTAAAGCTCAACATTCAGAAAACGAAGATCATGGCATCCGGTCCCATCATTTCATGGGAAATAGATGGGGAAACAGTGGAAACAGTGTCAGACTTTATTTTTTGGGGCTCCAAAATCACTGCAGATGGTGATTGCAGCCATGAAATTAAAAGACGCTTACTCCTTGGAAGGAAAGTTATGACCAACCTAGATAGCATATTCAAAAGCAGAGACATTACTTTGCCAACAAAGGTTCGTCTAGTCAAGGCTATGGTTTTTCCTGTGGTCATGTATGGATGTGAGAGTTGGACTGTGAAGAAGACTGAGGGCCGAAGAGTTGATGTTTTTGAACTGTGGTGTTGGAGAAGACTCTTGAGAGTCCCTTGGACTGCAAGGAGATCCAACCAGTCCATTCTGAAGGAGATCAGTCCTGGGATTTCTTTGGAAGGAATGATGCTAAAGCTGAAACTCCAGTACTTTGGCCACCTCATGCGAAGAGTTGACTCATTGGAAAAGAATCTGATGCTGGGAGGGCTTGGGGGCAGGAGGAGAAGGGGACAACAGAGGATGAGATGGCTGGATGGCATCACTGACTCGATGGACATGAGTCTGGGTGAACTCTGGGAGTTGGTGATGGATAGGGAAGCCTGGTGTGCTGTGATTCATGGGGTCACAAAGAGTCGGACATGACTGAGCGACTAAACTTAACTGAACTGAGCTGATTCACACTGCTGTACAGCAGAAATACAACACTGTAAAGCAATTATCCTCCACTTAAATATATATATATTAAATATATATATATTAAATATATATATAATTAAATATATATAATTAAATACATATATACATATATATATATATATATATATATATATGTTTGAGTTTTTAAAAAAACACTCTCAGAGAAACACTTCGAATAATGTTTGATCCAATATCTAGGCACCCAATGGCCCACTCAAGTTGACAAATAAAGCTAACCATCACAGAAAGAAGCCACCAGCAGATGAAGGTCTGGATCAATTCAGTAGACAAGTGCGAGACCAGCTCAACTGGCCTAGAGTTAGGGAAGCATAGAGGGAACGCTGGAGGAGGGAAGAGATTAATATCAGTTATGGCTTTGAAAACAGCTAGCCAAGAGGGCTGCCATTAATAACCTCACTTCCTTCTGGGGATTGTGGCTGGCCACCACCAAAGGCTTGGGTTTAACAGAGGGAACCAGTAGATCTGAGAAGTGAAAGTCGTGCATTCTTGCATGTCCCACCAAGTCCTCTTAGCTTCTCTCTAACATCTGCCACTGCTGTGGGGACCAGTATTACACAGCTTCATGTAGGTACAACATGACACCTCCTTGTGGCTTCTTTGATGCTACAGCTTAGATAATCACAGCAACCTACACAGCACTCCAACACACACAAACAAGAAAGGCAGGACAGTCAATGCCCCAAGGCCACTCTCGACCAGTGGGGCATGGACACTGATGGATAGATGCTTTTCCCTTTCATAAGACTTTTCCATTTCATAAGACTCCTCAGAAGAATTTTCAGGATTGAGGGTGAGCCCCCATAGTAGTGGCCAACTTGCAAGCATATTCTTCCCTGTTTTGCTCACTTTGACCTCTACTATTGCTCTCTGAAGGGCTTCCCTCATAGGCCAGTTGGTAAAGAATCCGCCTGCAATGCTGGAGACCCCAGTTTGATCCTTGGGTTGGGAAGAAGGGCTAGGCTACCTACTTCAGTATTCTTGTGTTTGACTTGTGGCTCAGCTGGTAAAGAATCTGCCTGCAATGCATGAGACCTGGGTTCAATCCCTGGGTTGGGAAAATCCCCTGGAGAAGGGAAAGGCTACCCACTCCAGCATTCTGGCCTGGAGAATTCCATGGACTGTATAGTCCATGGGGTCGCAAAGAGTTGGGCATGACTGAGTGACTTTCACTGCTCTCTGAAATCAATCTCCAAACAGTTCCTGAGGGAAGCCTTTGCTCAGGTTCTGCTTTTCTAGGGAAGCCAGGCCAAGATACCACATTTATTCTTACAAGTCCCTGAAGAACCAAACTGAATTTCTTATTGTTTTCTGAATATATTTGTCCGGCATTTCCTTCAGCATCTGCACACTCCTGTAGTTTTCTAAAGATAAGTAGAGCTCATGTCAAAGTAAAAATGGTCTGAAGAATGTAAATGAAACCAGAGTCATTTACCTTATCTGGTTTCTTTTCATCTGAACTTTCTTCCAGCTTGGAATCATTTGCAGTGGGTGTTTCATAAATACAATGCTCTGCCTTCTCTGGAGAGGCTAGAGTTTCTAAGCTTCTGATATCTTTTTAACATTCTTGACCTAATAGCGTTTGATGCAGTTTATTTGCCATTTCAACCTTTCTATCACCCCAGCATGCCTTGCGTTATTCCCGAACTCCAGAAACAAGAAATACAGGATCTATCCTGAAAGTTTGGTAGTATTCTCTTTCTGTGTATTTTGGTTCACATTCTAGGGCAGGAATGACAGCTCAAGCTGCAGAATCTGTACAATTAATGTCTTTGTGAAAATGTTCAAGAGTACAGTTTAGAAGGAAAAGGAAAAATTTCTGCAGGTATCTTGGTACTCAATACAAATACTGTCTATATTCACAGATTTCTTGCTAAAATGGTTGCCATTCTCAAGACAAGGATTAGCATCAATGCTAATAGAAAACAGTCAAAAATAGAGTTGGTTCTGTAACTACATAATATGGAAATTTGGAGTGAAGATGGCATACATTTCAAATTTGAGAGATATCCAAGTGTAAATGCCTCTTATTTATGCTATATGAAAATACCCTTTCAAGGGGAATTCTATGCAACTGGACTGATCAGCAGTGTATGCATTTAAAACTGATGCACTTATAATTATTATAAGTGTTTCATATACAAAATCAATGTCTTTGATTATGGTATCAAATTCTTAATGATTTCAAATCTGCTTTCTCATCTTGTTCTGTATACTTCTAAAGATTTATTTGCTTGAAGCTTGGAAAAAGAAGGCAGAAACTTTTACTTACCAGGTTATACTGACTAGAAATGCTGAGGCAGTGAAAACAGCCCTTAAATATCATGACCAGTTCGTTGTCCAGTGAGCTTCATGACAGCATAGTTTTGGGACTATGAGGGTAAGAAAAGTTCATACAAATAAAATTAAAAATATATTGCTATGTTTTAATATTTTGGAAAACAATGCTAGTTTTCTGCCAAAAGTTATGTCTAGCACTGTCTAAATATTCTAGGTAATAAGTTGAATATTTTTGGGTGTCTCATTAGAATAATTCTAGTTACACTTTCCTCAACTTAAACACTAGATTTTAAAATATTAATAAGAGCTATTTAAATGAAACTCATAACGGAACATTTGAAACTCAAGTTTTAATTAAATATTAAATTCTAACTTAAGGGGAAAGAGCTGGTGAAGCTGGACCATTACTGTGATCTATGAATGAAAATTTAGCAGTATTAATTTTTCTCCTTTCTTCCCTCCCTCCCTGCCATACTCTCTTCTTCCTACACTTTTTCCTGCGGGGTAGGCGATGGTTTGATCCCTAGGTTGGGAAGATCCCCTGGAGTAGGAAATGGTAACCCATTCCAGTATTCTTGCCTGGAGAATCCCATGGACAGAGGAGCCCGGCGGGCTACAGTCCCTAGAGTCGCAAAGAGTCGGACACAACTGAGCGACTGAGCACACACACAGCATCAACAGCAGAGATTTATTTTCTCACAGTTCTGGAGGCTGAAATTCCAAGATCGTGGTGTTGCCAGGATTGACTCCTGAGACCTCTCTTGGCCTGCGAATGGCAGCCTTCTTGCTGTGTCCTCGCGTGGCCTCTCCTCTGTGCCCATGCATCCATGGTGTCTCTTCCTCTTTCTTCAAGGACATCAGTCCTACTGGATTCGGGCCCTATCCTATGACTTCATTCAACCTTAATTAGCTCTTTAAAGGCCAGTTCTCCACATTTGGTCACATTGGGGGTAAAAGGCTTCAATATATGAATTTGGGTGGGGGGATACAATTCAGCCCATAACATATATGTAAACAAGAGTTCATCAATAAGCTTTCTATCCTTTTATGACTCCATAATTTTCTTTAGCAAAGTATAAAACTGAAGAAGTAAATGCAACAGAATTTTTACTGAAGGAAAACAAAGCTAATGTCCTAGATTATGTAACTGCTATGTTCACAAGGCTCCAGCTTGACTGATCTGTGACCTAGGTAAAGTTATTTCGAATGTTCCTCTTCTCTTCTTGCACCTTCTTTTAACATTGGTGTCTGCAGTAAACTGGTTCCTCTGCCAGTGTCTTATTGTGGCTTATCTATCTTGGCTTTCCAAATGAGGACCTATTTCCAAGTGAGGACTCATCCCCAGCTTCTACAGTGTCTACCAATTTTTTTTTTTTAATCCAGTTGAAACAAGTAAGTTTCTGTTTTATGTAGCTATTTAGAATTGTTTGATAATTTTCACATTTTTCTCTTCAGTGACCCACTCCTTCATATTTCTTTCGGCTCCCCAGTCACAGCTTTGCCTCCTTCCTATCCAATCTACTGTGTTTCATCGATCCCACAATGTACATTTTCCCTCACATCTTACATCTCTGAAATTGTGCTTCTTACAATCAATGGGGCATCATATTTTATTAACTGGCAGGTTTTTCCTTCCTAGTGCTATATAAGATGATATACTTTAAATCAATGGAGTTGTAGATTCCATGAAATACAATATTGTCATATCTAGTAGATCGAACAACCTCATATCTTTGAAATATGCCTACTTTTATCCATTTCCTCTGCCACTTCTCAAGGTCACACTACTATCATTCCTTCTGAGGATTATTGCAAGAGTCTCATCACTTCTGGTATTGCTCACTAGTCACCAGGGTTACCCTTCACCTCCATGGTCTACTTTGAAACTAAAATAATTTTTTAAAGTAAAATTTTAATTTTGTCTTCCCCTTCATTTTACTGACTTCCTGATGCTCACAGAGTAAAAACCAGACTCCTTACTATGACTTACAAGCTTCTACATTAATCTAACCTATGTGTAACTTTTAATAGTTTATTTCATTTTGTGATCTACAGACCCACTGAATTTATTTCACTGGTTCAAATATGCCTTTTTGCTTTGCTCAGAAACTACACACACTAGTTTCCCACCCCACTCCCCTTTCCCTGCTGTTGCTAAGTCGCTTCAGTCGTGTCCGACTCTGTTCGACCCCGTAGACGGCAGCCCACCAGGCTCCTGCGTCCATGGGATTCTCCAGGCAAGAGTACTAGAGTGGGTTGCCATTGCCTTCTCCAATGCATTAAAGTGAAAAGTGAAAGTGAAGTTGCTCAGTCGTGTCCGACTCTTAGCAACCCCACGGACTGCACCCTCCCAGACTCCTGCGTCCATGGGATTCTCCAGGCAAGAGTACTGGAGTTGCCTTCTCCCCCTTTTCCCTAGCTATCTCTTTTTCACTTCTCAGGTTTCACCTAGAACATTAGTTCATCCATGAAATTTCCCTGACCTCCCCAAGTCTGGATTAAAGACACGTCTTCTATAACATTTGATAATTCTTTCACAAGCATTTACTTCTATTTGAATTGCCTATCTGTCTCTGGAATAGGATAAATTGTATATTTATGACTATGATTTGTATTTCCTTTGCTTCATTTCCCTTCTTCCAGTAAGAAGTCAGATCCTTTGCATATTCTTTGCCTGGGGCATTTTTCGGGGCTGAAAAAGCTTATCTTCTGTAAAACCTAAACTCACTGAAGAGATTAAGATAGAAATGACTGTAGGATAGGCTTGGAAAGGAAGGTTTCCTTCTGTGTGTGCTCCAAGATGTGAGAACTTGTTCCTTATTCTCTGAATGCATCCAAGGAAAGTGCCAATTTCAGAGGCTCGCGCTGCGACACCTAGGAAAACCGCTTGCTAGACACAGAGACTCATCTGAAATTCTAGGACCAAAGGATGAGCGATAAATACACATTAAAGTGGAGGACGGGAGGTGGGGGACCACATGGAATGAGCCAGTGGGACGTGGTGCATGTGGCCAGACATAGACAAGAGGGTTACCTCTGGAGATGGGGTGGAGAGCTGAATGAGAATAATGACTGATACCAAGCTTCTTGCCAGACTATTAAGGTGTGGACTATGAAACACAATTACAATGATTAAAGAAAACTAAGAAATGCCATGCATTTTTGCATGACCAAGCTTGTGGACTGAGATTCAAACTCATAATATCTGCATTCTCCACCACACTTTCAGGGCATTTCTTTCCTGCTCCTTTAGCTTGTTATTTATTAATTCATTTAACTTGTTTTTCCAATGCTTTTTTTGCATCCATTGATATGATTGTGGGATTTTTCAATTTTATTCTATTGATGTAATGAGTAACATTAGTTGATATTTGAATGATGAACCAGCATGAACCAGCACTGTATACCTGAGATAAATCCCACTTGTTCTTGGTATATAGATCTCATTGCACTATTTTTGGATTCAATTTGTTAATGTTTTATTGATTTTTGCATCTGTGCTCATGAGATATATTTTATGCAGTTCTTCCCTTATACTGCTTTTGTTTTGTTTTGGCATTAGGCTACTTCACTTTCATGCACTGGAGAAGGAAATGGCAACCCACTCCAGTGTTCTTGCCTGGAGAATCCCAGGGACGGGGGAGCCTGGTGGGCTGCCGTCTATGGGGTCACATAGAGTCAGACATGGCTGAAGCAACTTAGCAGCAGCAGCAGCAGCAGCCTTATAGAATGAAGTAGGATATATTCCCTCTGTTTCTATCCTCTGAAAGAGATTATAGAGGACTGGTATAATTTCTCCTCTAAATGCCAGACAGAATTCATCAGTGAACCCAGTAGGGCCTGGTGCTTTCTGTTTTGGAAGATGACTAAGTGTTGATTTAATCTCTTTAATATAAATAAGCTTATTCAGATCATCTATTTCTTCTGAGTTTTGGCAGATTGTGTCTTTTAAGAAGCTGAATTTGAAATTCAAATATCAAATTTGTGGACAGAGAGTAAGACAAGTTGGTTTATAATGTTGGTCATCAGCTCACTAAGGCTCTGTTTATATTTTTTCTCAGTCCTTCAGTTTTCCCATCTATCTTTCATTTTGGATAGTTTGCATTGCTATGTCTTTCAGTTTCATAATTATTCTGTAATTTCTAATTTACTGTTAATCTAATCTAGTGCATTTTACCATTGAGTTTTAATTTTTAGAGCAGGTTTACTTTCATAGCAAAGTTGAGCAGAAAGCCCAGAGTTCCACCTGTCCTCTTCCCTCTCTTAGAGCCCACCAGTATCTCTCTCCATATAGTAAGTTTGTTACAATTAATGAACCATCATTGATACATCATTATCAACAAGTCTTAGTTTATATTAGGTTCATTATTTGTGATGTACCTTCTGTGGTTTCTGGCAGTTGTATAATGACATGTATCCACCCTTATTGTATCATACAGAATAGCTTCACTTCCCTAAAAGTCCCCTGTCCTCCAACTATTCTTCTGGTTTATCCTCTCCTGTCCCCTAACCCAGGTCCTTGGCAAGCACTGATTTTTTTTTTCTGAAATAAAATAGACAAATAACATTGTATTAATTTTAGGTGTACCACATAATGATTTAATATATGTATATATTGCAAAACAGTGATCACAATAATATCTCTAATCACACAGTTACAAAATGTTCTTTTCTGTGACAAGAACTTGTAAGATCTACTTCTTAGGAACTTTCAAATATACAAAACGATATTGTTAACAATAGTCACCCTGCTGTACAGCCCCAGAACATCTCCAGAACTAATTTACTTTATAACTGGAAGTTTGTACCTTTTAACCACTTTCATCCATTCTATTCATTCCCCACCCCTTGCCTCTGGCAACCACCAAATTGTTCTGTGAGTTTAATTTTATTTTATTTTTTGATTCTGCATCCAAGTGAGATCATACAATATTTGTCTTTCTCTGTCTGACTTATTTCGTTTAGCATCTGCTTCTCTATCTGGAGAGCTTTTCTTGCCCTCTTTGCCCATCTCCCTTCCTCCCTTTCATCTACCTCACAGAACCTTATAATTCTTAATTTCTGAGTTTAAAAGTATTTTAAAAGATTACAGAGATATCCCAGGGTGTCCCCTGGTTGCAGACATATTTCTCACCCACTGGAGTAGATCTTGGAACAGAAAAAGGACGACAGTGTCTTAGTTGGTGAAATTTGAACAAGCTCTGTCGTTCAGTTACCAGTATAAACCCAATGTCACTTTCCTGGTTTTGATCACTGTACTAAAGTTATATAAGTTGTTAACATTAGAGGACACTGAATAAAGACTATATATAAACTTCTGTATTATTTTAAAATTTTTTCTTTGATATAAATAAGGCTTAGGTGTTTTCCTATTAGATTTTGTATTTTAAAAATTTTTTATTGGAGTATATAGTTGTTTTACAATGTTGTGTTAGCTTCTGCTGTACAGCAAAATGAATCATTATGCGTATACATACACCCCCTCTTTTTTGGATTTCCTTTCCTTTTTAGGTTACAACAGAGCACTGAACACACTTCCCTGTGCCAAATTGGGACTGGCAAATGTGTCCACTACTATGTATAAAATAGATAACTAATGAGACTCTACTAGAGTTTGTATTGTTTTTAAATAATAGCTTTTTGAGATGTATTTCATATACCATAAAATTCACCCTCTGAAAGTGTATAATTTCAGAATTGTGTCTGATTCATGTTTAGTTTGCTCTCTGATTTTAGAAACTTCTTACCCCAAGAAGGGATATATCCAGTACTCATTAGCAGTCATTCCTTATCTCCTCCCTCCTGCCTCATCTCCTGTCATGAATTACTTTCTGTCTCTATGGATTTGCCTGTTGTTAACATTCATATACTATGTGTCTTTCTGTGACTGGTTTCTTTCACTTGGTGTAATGCTTATAAGACTCTTGCAACATGTCTGAATATTTCATTTCTTTTCACAGCTGGAAACACTCCACAGTGTGGACATACTACATTTGTTTATCCATTCATCAGTTGGACACTGGGCTGTTTCCTCTCTTTTAGCTATGATGAATAATGCTGCTATGAACATTCACGTGAAGGTTTTCATGTGGATATGTTTTTGTTCTCTTAACATATTAATATATACCTAGAAGTAGAATATAGGTCATGTGGTAACTCTATGTTTAATGCTTTGAAGAACTTTCAAACAGTTCCAGAATGGCTTCATCATTTTCATATTTCCATCAGCAATATGGCAGTGCTGATTTCTACATACCCTCCCAAGCCTTTGCTATTTTCTCTCTTTAATTTTAACCATCCTAGTGGGTATGAAGTGGTGTGTCATTGCTGGTTTGACTTGCATTTCCCTAGTGATTAATGATGTTGACGATCTTTTCATGTACTTCATGGCCATGTACATATCTTTTTTGGAGTAATGACTATTCAAATCATTTGCCCATTTAAAAACTGGATTACTGGGGACTTCCTTGGTGGTCCAGTGGTTGGGAATTAGCCTTCCAGTGCAGGGAACATGGGTTTGATCCCTGGTTGGGGAACGAAGGCCTCACATGCCATGAGGCGAGTAAGCCCCTGAGCCACAACCAGAAAGACAGCCCTGTGCACTGCAGTGAAGACCTAGCACAGCCAGAAGAGAGAGAGAGAAAACAAACTGGATTGCTTATGTTTCTGTTTTGGAGTTGTAAGGATTTGTTATATATTCAAAGCAAAAGTTCTTTATCTGATATATGACTTGCAAATATTTTCTCTTCTGCGAATTTCTAAAATTGTCTTAATGATGCCCTTTGAAGCACACAAGTTTGTAATTTTGATGTTAATTTATCTTTTTTTTTCACTTGAATTATGGTGTCATATTTTAAAATGTGCTTAATCCAAGGTCATGCAGATTTACTTATATGTTTTCTCCTAAATGTTTTATAGTTTTAGCTATTACATTAGATCAGAAATTCATTTTGAGTTAATTCTTATATATTGTGTGAAGTAAGGGTTCACTTTAATTCTTTTGCATGTGGATATCCTATTGTTCCAATGCCATTTGTGGGAAAGATTTCCCTGTGGTATTTTCACTTTTTCTGTAAGTACAAAATTATTTCTAAATTAAAAGCTAAACAAATAAATTTTGACTTTAAGGACTTGGAATGATCTCCCCATTCCAAGGATTGATCTCCCCAATGATTCTAGAGAGTCCAGTCTCATGACCATATATCCTATTGGAATCTCAAAGAGACTGGTGTCCACTTGACCAGTACAACTTTTTCTTTTGCCCAACCAAAGGGCCATCCCACAAAACATAAGTGAAGGAAAGACTCCATCACTTTCATATAATACATCCATTCTCACAAGCTCGCCACTCTAAGACTTGACTTGTTTCTCAGTGCTCCACTAAGCAATTCTCTAACTTCCATCTCATTTACTACAGCCCACTGTCATGTCCAAGTTCAAAAAGCCATAGCAGCAGTGTACTAGGCTATGTTGCAAGCATTCTTGCTGTAAGGTTGAACACTGAATTATTTCAATTAACCATCCTAAATTCTGCACCTTCCGAGTTCAAAGCCATCTCACATAACATTTCCAAGCATCCTGCTGGTGTATATTAGCCAGATCCTATGTTTCTTCCGGGCTTCCCTGGTGGCTCAGTGGTTAAGAATCTGCCTGCAATATAGCAGATGCAGATTCAACCCCTGAGTCAAGAAGATTCCCCTGGAGAAGGAAATGGCAACTGACTGTAATAGTCTTCCCTGGAGAATCCCATGGACAGAGGAGCCTGGTGGGCTACAGTCCATGCTTAGCGATTAAACCACCACTACCATATTTCTTTCATTTTATAAATATTTCCTCCTCTACTATAAATTGGTTTCCTGCTCAGGCTATGCTAAGCCCTGACCTTGGTCACTTTCCTAGAGGCAGTGAGGAATGCTGGGAGCAGATGCTGAGGAGGATAAGCATTATGTCTTGAGATATTTGCTATATGTTGAGATTCCAGGTAAGGGGAGGCTATTCTTTATCAGGGACTGAAAGAAAAAGTGAAGGTCACTTTGTCATGTCTGACTCTTTGTGATTCATGGACTGTAGCCCACCTGGCTCATCCATGGAATTCTCCAGGCAAGAATACTAGAGTGGGTTGCCATTTCCTTCTCCAGGGGATCTTCCCAACCCAGGGGTCGAGCCCAGGTCTCCCGCATTGTGGGCAGATTCTTTACCGACTGAGCCACCAGGGAAGCCACTCGATGATAAGCCATTTTATCAGGGACTAGATGATTTAATTAAATCAAAAATTCATTTGATCAACTTCTGAGTGATTAAACTCCCAGGAACTCCTTCCCCGCCCCCGCCCCGCCCCGTTTTCTGGAGATTTGTGTATTCTGTTAGAGGTAACTGCTTTTTTCCTGCCTGCCAAAATGCCCTAAGAACAGTGAACTAGTGACTCCATCTTTTGTAACTAGATTTACTTAGTGGTTTAAACTTGTAAGTTAATGTAGTCCTTTTACAGAAAAAAATAGGAAATCAAATAGAAATGTGATTTTTATCCATGTATTTAACAAGAACTAACCCCTGGTCAGTCTTAACTGTTGTTATGAATTTAGAGTGTAACCCTGTGTGTTCACTAAGGAAGCAATTGCGTAACAAGAGAAAGTTGGTTGAGAAAAGAAACAAGAACACTAAACGCTGTTAAACATATAATTAATGAACTGATGTGGAAAAGACATCATAAATCCAAGACTCTGATACTGATACAGACGCAGCTATTCGAAGTTAACTCTGGGAGTGTGCTAGATTTCAAGTGTCTCTTTCCTCTCTCATCATAGACCTAGAATTATTCTCAAATAGTGAAGGAAAGAGGTAAGAAGTGGAAAAAACCCTGTATTAGAGAACCAAACAGAGCCTTTAAAAAGAAGATATTTAATGCTGTCCTTACTTTTCCCCAGGAACCTAAGAAAAGTGATAATGTAAAAGGGGCCAGTATTCTTGACTTATTTTTGACCCATGGGAATAATTTTCTTTTAGTATAGGACACGTACGCAATTTTTTCCTGTGCCTCTAAATTGGAAAATTAATCATAACCTAAGCAATAAACACTTTCTCTTTGGAGCCATGGGGTGCATTTGTGGCTGTCCTTCAGAGAATTCAGAAGACTTCATTTTTCTGTTTTTGCTTTTGGAGCTCTCTTGATCACCCTGGCTCACACTGAAGTTTTCACTTCCACCAACTTTTGAAAGTGTCATAGATGGAAGAGCAGCAGTGTTTACATAAGCTTACAAGGGATATAAATGTGAATGGCATCTCTCACTTCATAAGAAATACTCTAATTTTTTGTTTTCTCTCCCTGCAGCCCTGTACTCTTCTGGGGTTTCCGACTTTATTTCCTAGAAAGGAACACTGTCATCGGCTACACAACAACAGCCCAGGGAATTGGATGCTTACCACCCCCATGTCTTTTATGACTCCCTTGTGTACTAAATGAACAAAGAACAAAGAGTATAATTCTGACTAGCAGAAAGAAATAGGTTTGATTCTATACAATGGGAAATGAAAGGCATCTGTCTAGTTGCAGTGCGTCCTCTGGGTCACTTTTTAATTTTGCATGCCCAGGGAATGAAAATTAGAACAATCACAAGCAAGCAAATCTGCCCCAAATTCACATTTTTTAGAAATAAAAATTTGAGTTACTCTGTGAAACAACACTGACTAGAAGAGATGATGGCAATTGAAGACAAATGGAACGTAGAATGGACAGTGGAGGATAAAAGTACTAATAATTACTAATGTTAATAACTAACATGTGTAATTATTCCAGACAATATAAATCAGTGACATACCTAGGGTTTTGAAACCCAGAGCAGATAACTTGCCAGCATTTGTCGTATGGTAGGCGGCCTGTAAGATAGCATTCAATAATCACTGCCTCCTGGTGTTCATACACTGTGTAATCTCCTCTATTGTACCAGGGATGGTATATGTGACTAGTAGAACATGATAGAAGTGATGTTATATACTTCTAAGATTGTTTCTGTTGTTCAGTTGCTAAAGTCATGTCTGACTATTTTTGGCCCCATGGACTATAGCATGCCAGGCTTCCCTGTCCTTCACTATCTCCCAGAGCTTGCTCAAACTCATGTCCATTGAGTCGTGATGTCATCTAACCATATCATCCTCTGTCATCCCCTTCTCCTCCTGCCTTCAGTCTTTCCCAGCATCAGGGTCTTTTTCAATGAGTCAGGTCTTCACATCAGGTGGCCAAAGTACTGGAGGTTCAGCTTCAGCATCAGTCCTTCCAATGAATATTCAGGACTGATTTCCTTTAGGATTAACTGGTTTGATCTCCTTGCTGTCCAAGGGACTCTCAAGAGTTTCTTCCAACACTACAATTCAAAAGCATTAATTCTTTGATGCTCAGCCTTCTTTATAGTCCAACTCTCTCATCCGTATATGACTACTGGGAAAATCATAGTTTTGACTCTATGGACCTTTGTTGGCTAAGGGATGTCTCTGCTTTTTAATACGCTGTCTAGGTTTGTCATAGCTTTTCTTTCAAGGAGCAAGTCTCTTAATTTTGTGGTCGCAGTCACTGTTTGAGATCAGTTTATTAAAAAAAATAAAAGGCTTCTGTTTTGGAAATTCTCTTTGTTGTAGAGCACTTGCTCTGGGAAAAGGCATGTCGTGAGCATCCTAAGAAGTGGTCCACCTGGGAAGAAACTGGAGCCTCCTGCCAAGCGCCCTGTAAGTGAGATTGGAATGAGATTCTCCAGACCCAATCTAATTATCGGAGACTGTGCCCAGTCCAGCAGCTTCATGGCAGTCTTGTGAGAAACCATGAACTAGAACCACTCAATGAAGCAGGGCCTGGATTTCTGACTCTGAAACTTTGTGAGATGATAAATTCTTAATGTTTTTAAGCTTCTAAACTCCAGGATCCTTTGTTATGCAGCAATAGATAAACTGTATATACCCTTCTTATACTCGACAAATTATTTTTAGCAATAGTAGTGAAATAGAAGAAATAATAATGGCTGGAAACAAATATAAACAGTGAAAACTTTTTCATTTTGAACTAGACTATCTAACTGCCAGTTTCAAAAAAATTGAAAAATAAAAGGAATATTATAGTACAAAAAAGGAGTGAAGTGATGATAAATATCTTTAATTGCATTAAAATATTCTATTTTTCTAAAAAGGGAATAATTTATACCTATGTTTGGCCACTTGAAGTAATGAATAAATTGCAAATCCTGCTTGGAGGATTTCTGCAAATATATTGATGATTTAGTTAAAAGTTATCTTCTTGGCATACTTATCCTCAGTATACAGAGAAAAAAGACCATTATTACTCACAACAAAAATAGCAGCAGAGCAACAGCTTGCATCAAACTTTCATGTTCTAATATCCATCAGGGTAATATGATATACCAGGTTTAGGTGAGAAGGCTTAAAATTGGCAGACCCTAATTTTTTATGGGGCTGCTAGAGGAAGGTATTAATCAATACCTTGGACTGTAAGAAAATATGCTCTAAGGGAATGCGGGGAGAGGCATGTCTAGATTTACTACCCTAGAATACAAAGAAATGTCTCTGGGGAGAGAAAGAAGGCTTGTTCCCAGCTCATCATCTTAAAAGGAATCCTGTTAAATGTTGCAAAACTTGTTTCTATCTTAAAAAAAAAATGAGTAAATCATTTTTGTGGTGGTTGCTGTTTAGTAGCTCAGTCATGTCTGACCCTTTGCCACCCCATGGACAGTAGCCCACCAGACTCCTCTGTCTGTGGGATTTCCCAGGCAAGAATACTGGAGTGGGTTGTCATTTCCTTCTCCAGGGGATCTTCCTGACTGAGGGATCCAACCCTCGTCTCTTGCATCTCCTGAATTGGCAGGCTGATTCTTTACTGCTGAGCCACTGAGGAAACCCAAACCATTTTCAAAAAATTCTCTATTTTTTTCTGATTGCATTTCTGTTTCCATTTTCTTTTAAAAACAGACTCATGACTGGTTTGCAGTGAGACAAGCTCATGCAAATTAGATTAAATTCAATAGTTACTGGTTATTTAACTACAACTAAGTAACACAGTGCTAAACTTTCAACTATTACAGTTTGTTCCTTGAATGTCTGTAGGCCGGAATAGAAGGATAAAAAATATGTAATTTTATACAATTTGGAAACACCTTTTCAAAAAAATAACACTAAAGAGCAAGCTTGCTGCTGCTGCTGCTAAGTTGCTTCAGTCGTGTCCGACTCTTTGCGACCCCATAGATGGCAGCCCACCAGGCTCCCCTGTCCCTGGGATTCTCCAGGCAAGAAAACTGGAGTGGGGTGCCATTTCCTTCTCCAATGCATGAAGGTGAAAAGTGAAAGTGAAGTCGCTCAGTCCTGTCCGACTCTGAGCGACCCCATGGACTGTAGCCTACCGGGCTCCTCCGTCCATGGGATTTTCCAGGCAAGAGTACTGGAGTGGAGTGCCATCGCCTTCTCCGAAAGAGCAAGCTTAAGAATATGGAAACATTGGATCTTAAGTAAAGAAAGACAAAATTTAAACTAGTAATAAATAGAAATTTTACAAGTACTTATTTCCAAAGCGTGAGATTTAATCTTTGATTTATTTAAAAATACTGTATGTTCGTCACACAATAATAAATTCACAATAGGCATTTTCAAAAGAAAGTTTATATATACACTACAAGAAGTTGTTATCATAGGAGATTATAACCATACTATCAAGATGTAATATGATTTTGAATACAAATCATTCGAGATGCCAGTAATGTATAATCTGAGAAGAAATTGCAACTTATAAATGTTTATATTTCTTTCGTAGGGACAATTTAGAGATGTTATTGCTGTACTATAATGCTAACATAATGTTCTCATTTTAAGAGTTTCTTGCAAAGCTCTCAATAATTCTATTTTATTTAAGATGCATTTGCACTTTAAGTTGTATGTTTAAAAATTATTTTTCTATAAAGTTACAATAGCTTCAGAACAAAGCTTTATAAAATTCTATGAACTAATTGGCAATTAAATCCTAACATATTTACCATGGTAGTAACAAAGTGCAGAGATACAACAAAAAGGCATTATACTTGGGATTACACATTTGGGAATTCTTGTGTAGGATCGTTGGAAAGTAATTTGGCTCAATTCCTTCTTCTCTCACTAGCAGAGGCCCGCATATTTTAGCATTTAATAAGAGTGCTCAACAACTTCCTTTTTTACACAATACAATTTAAATGATACCAATGACTATATGTATTAACTTATTAATGAGATATTTTCAGTAAATTCAATAACTTTAGTGGAGTATATCAGTGGTGTTGTGGTAAAGAATCCACCTGCCAATGCAGGAGACAAGAGTTCTATCCTGGCTTGGGAAGATCCCCTGGAGGAGGAAATGGCAACCTACTCCAGTATTCTTGCCAGGAAAATCCCATGAACAGAGGAGTCTGGTGGGCTACTGTCCATGGGGTCACAAAGAGTTGAACATGACTGAGCATGCACATGCTCATTTGCATCTAACCGGTAGTCTCCCTTTTCCTCACTTTCCATACTCAGTAAGACAGAGACAGAAAGGAAAACTCCTATAAACGTCCAGAAAGACATCCTCAATGTTTATTTTTATATTTTTGAAGACAGATGAAGCAAAGGGAAACTACTTTATCTGTGCTTAGTATATCCCAGGGTACCACTAAGGGATTTGCATATGAAATATTGTTTAATCCTTTGATGTGTCTACAATATTATCTGATCTCACAGACCAGGAAATTGAGGGTCCTAGAGGCTAATGAACACAGCCCATCTAGATAATGGAAGTCATCCTAGATTCTTCCATTTTCCTCCACGGACACACAATTAGGTTGTATCTATTTTCATCTCCTCAGCAAATTGTTAACCCCTATTCGCCTATTCTGCTAGTAAGATTTTATCTTATTTCATCTTGTGTAATGCAATAGCTTCCTATCTGTTCTCTCTAAATCCAGTCTTCACCTGCAAACCGACCACTAAAAATATTGATCGAGTTGTTTTTGTTTGGTCTCTAAGTCATGTCTGACTCTTTGTGACCCCATGGACTGTAGCCTGCCAGGCTCCTCTGTCCATGGAATTTCCTAGTCAAAAATACTGGAGTGGGTTGCCATTTCCTCTTGCAAGGGATCTTCCTGGCCCAGAGAAGGAACCCACTTGTCTGGTACTACAGGTACTACAGGCAGATTATTTACCACTGAGCCACCATTTAAAATATGAATCATAAAAATGTCATTTCCTTTCCTACATCTCTGTAATATCAAGCTCAGTCTTCTACACATGACATACAAACACTTCCACACATGGATTCCAAAAGGCTCTTTACAACTACTCTCTCATATTGCACGCTTCAATAAAATAGAAATGTCAGCAGTTCTTGTTCAATACTACTTTAAAATCCTTGCCCTGGTATTCACTATCTGCAGCAACCTTTCTACTAACTCTGTACTTAGATAACTCTTACTCTTTCTTTTAGATGTTATCCTCTCTAGGAAGACACTGATCTTTTTAGACTAGTGTTCCTCCTATATATTTTCATAGCATCCTGTGTATAGCTCTACAATCATATTTATTGGTTGTACCAAATAATTCTTTAGAAAAACTCTTTCTATATAATTGAAAATCCATGTTATTGAGAAACATGCAGTTAGGGATGTAAAATTATTATTCAATGTGATTATACTTTCATAAATCTATCATGATTTTTATTAGAAGTCTCTCTGGGTTCAATAAATTGAGGACTCTGACTACCTTCTGACTACCTGAATAAAAATGTCAGTAACTCATATAATCAATAAATCATTGGCTCCCTCCCTTACATAAATAAAAACCCAAGTTATTTTAATTTTTATAATTATGGAAACATTGTATGAATTAAAAAATATTGAAATGTCTTTGATTCTTCATTTTTTCCAAGTTATATTTAAGGTAAAACTGAATATCTAAATTGGAATGGAAAAGATTGCTTCTTTAACTGAATCTAAGATTGGGAATCAACAGGTCTGTTTGTCTCCTAGGGTCATTCATGGGGAATTTTCAGGAAAACCTAGGATTCCACAGCATGCTGCTTGAGAATCATTGATATACTGAAATCTTATCACTTTCTGTTTCAATTATAATGCATTTAAAAATAATTTTGTATTGTTTTCTAAATATTGCCCTTTATTTTATAAGTTTGACACATGGTTCATGTAAACTCAGCCTTATCTTATTAGAAAAAATTGTATGGTGAAGTAGGAAGCTCCAGGCCGTTGTTCCCACATGAAGATGCTAAATGAACAATAATAAATGGACTAAAACACCTTTATGAGGGCTCTAGATATCAGTTAAAAAGCTGCAGCTTTTTTTTATTCCCAAGAGAATATACATAGTAGCTGAAAACCACAAGAAAAAAAAATATACATATATTTATTTATCACAAGTCCTTCCTATTAGTGGTAACTTAACATGTAAGTGGATTTAAGTTCTCAGTTAGAGACTAAACATTCAGTAAATGAATTACAAAAACAGAATCTAACTAAATGCTTCCTATAGGGAGTCACCTGACACATAAGGATACACATAGGTTGAAAGTGAAAGGACAGAAAATGATATTTCATGCAAACATTAACCAAAAGGGAGCAGGGGTGGCTATACAAATATCAGACAAAATGGACTTATGGTCAAAAACTGTTACAATAGACAAGACATGATATAATGAAAAGGGGACAATTGAAAAAGAGGATATAACAATTATAACTCCATATGTATCAAACATTAGAGTTTCTAAATATTGAGGCAAACATTGAGACAATTGAAGGGAGAAATAGACAACAACACAATAATAGCAAGAGAGTTCAATACTACACTTTCAAAATAGAATAATCAGACAGAAGATTGATAAGGAAACAGATGCGACAAATTTAGACTCAACAGACATATACAGAACACTTCACAAAACATCAGAATACACTCTTCTCAAGTGCCTATGAATATTCTTCAAGATAGACTATGTTAAATCTGTTAAATAAGTCTTAATATATTTAAAAACACTAAAACATGTAAACTTTGCTTCCTGATCACAATGCACGGAAACTAGAAATCAATGGGAGAAATAAAACTGAAAAATCCATGAATATGTGGAAATTATACAATATACTCTCAAACAATAACTAGGTTAAAGGAGAAATCACAAAGGAAATTAGAAAATATCTTGAGACAAATGATATGAAACATATCAAAACTTATAAAAAGCAAAGACTGCAGTGCCAAGAGGGAAATTTATAACTGCAAATGATTACATTAAGAATTAATAAAGATCTCAAATCAACAACCTAGCTTTACATCTTAAGAAAATAGTTGTGAAGAAAAAACTAAGCCCAACGCTTTTAGAGGAAGGACATAATAAATAATAGAGCTAAGATGAATAAAATAGAAAATATATAAACAACAGAGAAAAAGTAACAAAAACAAGGAGTCATTTTTTGAAAATATCTACAAACATTTAACTACATTAACTAAGAAAAAAAGCAAAGACTAAAATACATCAGAAATTAAAGATAGTGCCTTTACAGTTGATTTTTAGAGAAATGTAAAGGATCATAAGGAAATACTACAAAATAACATATGCCAAATTAAATAACCTAGATGAAGCTTATAAATAAGAATTACTACTAATCTTCCCCAAACTCTCCCAATAAATTGAAGCGGAGAATATTTACAATCATATTCTATGAAGCTAGAGTTATCCTCGGAGAAGGCAATGGCACCCCACTCCAGTACTCTTGCCTGGAAAATCCCATGGATGGAGGAGCCTGGTGGGCTGCAGTCCATGGGGTCGCTAAGAGTCGGACACGACTGAGCGACTTCACTTTCACTTTTCACTTTCATACATTGGAGAAGGAAATGGCAACCCACTCCAGTGTTCTTGCCTGGAGAATCCCAGGGACGGGGGAGCCTGGTGGGCTGCCATCTATGGGGTTGCACAGAATTGGACATGACTGAAGTGACTTAGCAGCAGCAGCAGCAGCAGCAGCAGTTATCCTCATACTAAAGTCAGAAAGGGCTTCCTTGGTGGCGCAGTGGTAAAGAATTCATCTGCAAATGCAGGAGATAAAAGAGGCATAGGTTCGATCCCTCAGTCAGGAAGATCCCCTGCAATAGGAAAAAGCAACCCAGTCTAGTATTCTTGCCTGGAAAATTGCATGGACAGAGGAGCCTGAATGGCAGACTATATAGCTCATGGGATTACAAAGAGTTGAACACTACTGAGTGACTGAGCACAAAGTCAGAAAAAAGTCTACAACAAAACTATGCACCAAAATCCCTATGAACAAATGATGCAAAAATCCTCAACAAAAATACTAGCAAACTGAATTCAATAACCCATTAAAAGGATTATACACCATGAGTGGGATTTATTGACAGAACACAAGGATAAATCAACATACAAAAATCAATCAATGTAATTAAGAGAATAATAATAAAAAGATCACCTCAATTGATATAAAGAAAGCATTTGACAAAATTCAACAGTATTTCATGATAAAAGTGCTCAACAAACTAGCAATAGAAAGAAACTGCTTCAACATGGTAAAGGCCATATATGAAAAGTCCACCACTAACATCATACTCAATGGTGAAAGACTGAAAGCTTTCAGGAAGAATATACAGATCTTTGTTTTTGCCTCTTCTATTCAACATAATATTTGGAGGTCCTAACCAGAACAATTAGAGAAGAAAAAAATGTATTCTAAATTGGAAAAGCATTAAAATTATTTACATTCATAGATAACATTGTCTTATATGTAGAAAATCCAAGATCACACACACACAAACTGTTAGAACTAATAAATAAATTCAACAAAGTAGCAGAGTTCACAGTTAACACACTCAAATTCACTATATTTTTGTACACTAACAATGAGCAACCTTAAATGGAAATTAAGAGAAGACATCCATCTATAATATCAAAAATAATGAATTACTGAAGAATAAGCAAACAAGCAAAAGACTTGTACGCTGAAAACTACAAACTTTGTTGAAAGACATCACAAATGTAAAGACATTAGATGTTCATGGATTAGAAAGTTTAATACTGTCAACTTGTTGATGCTTCCAAAAGTAACCCACAGATCTAATGCAATCCATATTAAAATGTCAATGGCCTTTCTCATAGACATGAAAAAATCTATTCTAAATTTCATGCCATCCAAAGATACCCTGAGTAGCCAAAATAATCTAGAAAAAGATGTATAAAGTTGAGAGTTTCACATTTCCTGAATCCAAAATTTATTACAGATCTACAGTAATCAAAAAAGTGTGAAACTAGCATAAAGACAGACATACGGAACAATAGAATAGAATTAAGAGCTTGCATAAAGCCTCACATACGTGGTCAAAAGCTTTTTGGGGAAGGGTGCCAAAATCATTCAGCAGGAAAGGGCAGTCTTTTCAACAAATAGTTCTAGGAAAATGAAATATAAATGTGGGGAAAAATTTATCTCTTATCTTATATAAAAATTAACCAAAAAATGAATCAAAGATGCATATGTAAAATCTAAAACTATAAAACTCTTAGAAAAAAATAGGAGAAAGCGTCATGACATTGGATTTTTAACGATTTCTTGGATATGACACAAAAGCGGAGGCAACAAAGGTGAAAAGAGATAAACTGGACTAGATCAAAACAAAACAAAACAAAAAATCTGTGGATCAAAGGTCCATCAACAGAATGGAAAGGAAATCTATAGAATGGGAGACATATTTGCAAATGCTATACCTGACAAGGAGTTAATATCCTGAATATATATAGAACTTCTATAACTCAACAACAAAAGCAAATATCCTTTTTAAAAAATTATCAATGGAATTTTTTCTCTCTGAAAAAGACATACAAATGGTCAACAAGCATATGAAAAGACGCTCAATGTTACCAATCATTATGGAAATACAAATCAAAATCACAATGAATATTACTTCACTCCATTTGCATAACTGCTATTTAAAAAAAAAACACAAAATAACAAATGTTGACAAGGATGTGAGAAAATTGAACTTTTGTGTACTGCTGGAAATGTAAAATTGTGCTACTGCTATTGGAAACAGTTATGGCAGTTCTTCAAAAAATTAAAAATAGAGTTATTGTATCACCTGGCAATTCCATTTCTGGATTGTATCGAAAAGAACTGAATTTTGAGTCTGAAAGAGATATTTGCAAAACTATCTTCACAGAAGCATTATATACAGGAAAGAGCTACCCAAGTTTCCACTGATGGACAAAATGTGGTATACACACATAAAGACTATTATTCACCCTTAAAAAGGAAGGGGATTCTGACATGGTACAATATGGATGAAATTTGAGGACATTAAACTAAGCTAAAAAAGCCAGTCACACAGAAATATTGTATGATTTCACTTATATGAGTTATCTAGCATAGTCAAATTCTCAGAAACAAAGAACAAATTGGGCATTTCCTGAGGCTGGGCAAGGGGAAAATGAAGAGCTGTTTTAAACAGGTATACGTTTTTCAAGATGACAAGGTTCTGCAAATCTGTTATAACAATGTGAATATACTTAACACTATTGAACTACATACTTAAAAATTATCAAGATGGTAAATTTAAGATGTATATTTTATCACAATAAAATTAATATGTATAAATCCACAGCCTATATTAAACAATATGTCAGAAATAACTATTTGTATATCTTGCAAATAATTTACTATGATTTATAAAATTCCTTAACAATATTTAACAGTCACTACGATTTCATAGAGGTTTGGAGGTATGCAATATATCTTTGTGTTCAAATTTCTGAATCTCCATTTCAACAGGGAAATCTATGTAATTGTTCTTCAGACACTGGGGGCTTCTTTACGGCCATTTGAATTCGGCAGTTCACTTACTCGTGTCCAACTCTTTGCGACCCCATGGTCCGCAGCATGCCAGACTTCCCTGTCCTTCACCATCACCTGGAGCTTGCTCAAACTCATGTCCATTGAGTCGGTGATGCCATCCAACATCTCATCCTCTGTCATCCCCTTCTCTTGCTCCCTTCAATCTTTCCCAGCATCAGGGTCTTTTCCAGTAAGTTGGCTCTTTGCATAAGGTGGCCAAAGTATTGGGGTTTCAGCTTCATTATCAGTCCTTCCAATGTATATTCAGGATTGATTTCCTTTAGGATTGACTGGTTGGATCTCCTTGCAGTCCAAGGGACTCTCAAGAGTCTTCCCCAACATCACAGTTCAAAAGCATCAGTTCTTCAGTGCTCAGCCTTCTTTACCACATTCTGCATTCTAGTTATTTTTCTGTATTCATTATTTGCACTTACTCAAACTGACATACTGTTTTGAGTGCCTATCCTAGCTTTCTCACCTTTAAAAACAATTTTTTTTTGGCTTGTCTATACTCACTTGTCACTTCAAAATATTTGACTTTGAACTTACTAGAAAATTTTCCTCTGCATGTGACTAACTGTAACCCACGTGTTTGTCCTTAGGTTCTTTATAGCTTTATTTAGAACATCTTCATTTTCCCATTTAGATGAAAATATCCTGATTCCTCATCACACATATGGTCTGAAGCCTAGCATTTTTTTTTTTTTTTTTTTGCCACTAACTCTTAGGAATCTCATTGGCAGTACATTTTTCCTAGTTCCATTTTATTCTGGTATCCTATTCATGCTGAATTCTCTGGCTGTTAAATATTTCACCTGGTGTTATGCTTTCACTCTGCTAAGTGGAGGCAGATGAGCAAGGATGTATTTCTTTGATTTTCACAAAATCACAGTCACAAAGCTGTTTCATAAAGCAGATTTTAGAGCTAACTTATAGGTAAGTCACGCCCAACCAATTTAAAGTGAAGATTCATTATTGCTCTTCTTAAAACTCCTTTGGGTGTTTCTGTTAAATGGAATTTACTTTTAGATAAATTTACATCCTTTCTGGTCTTTCTGCCTTCTCATTTGTCAAGTTCTCTTATCTTCAGGGAGAAGGAAATGGCAACCTACTCCAGTATTCTTGCCTGGAAAATCCCATGGACAGAGGAGACTGGTGGGCTGCAGACCATGGGATCACAGAGTCGGGCACAACTGAGCAACTAACACACATACCTTCAGGATGAATCCTAAAAGCACTTCCTCTAATTTAAAAAAATTTTTGCAATGTCTAATTTTAGTCATAATTTTAAAAATACTGAAGTACTATATATAGAAAACAGCATAGTTCTTTAAAGTATAGCTCAATAGCTTATCAGGAAAGGAACACATCTGTGTGACCACCACTTAAGGGAAAAAGCAAAATTTAATCAATCCCTGAAAGCCCTCATTATATTCAAATTCCCCACCCTTCATCCTCCTCTGTAGAAGATTTATCTGTTTATTTACCCTTGTTACTTTGTCATACTGAAGTCACCACTTTGTATTCTGTTGTGTCTGGATTGATTTGATCAATACTTTTGGTGAGATAATTCCATGCTTTTTTACATTGTTGTAGTTCTTTAATTTTCTTTGTTGACCAGCTCTAGTTCTTCCATTTTCTATGCTAAACATAATTTATTTAGCCATTACACAGTTGATAGATATTAGGGTAGTTGCCACTTTGGAACTTTTATGAACACAGACATGGGGACATTCATTTTTCATATCTTTTGGCGCATGTGAGTGAAGTGAAAGTCGCAAAGTTGTGTCCAACTCTTTGTGACCCTATGGACTGTATAGTCCACGGAATTCTCCAGGCCAGAATACTGGAGTGGGTGGCCTTAGCCTTTCCCTTCTCTAAGGGATCTTCCCAATCCAGGGATGAAACCCAGGTCTCCCACATTGCAGGCAGATTCTTTACCAGCTGAGTAACAATGGAAGCCCAAGAATACTGGACTGGGTAGCCTATCCCTTCTCCAGCAGATCTTCCCTACCCAGGAATTGAACTGAGGTCTCTTGCATTGCAGGTGGATTCTTTACCAACTGAGCTATCAGGGAAGCCCTTTTTGTGCACATATGCATGCAATTCAGTTCAGCGTCTGTTCAGAAATGGAATTCCTAGACCAGTTGGTATGTATGGAGGAGAAAAGGACATGAGATGGCTGGATGGCATCACTGATGCAATGGACATGAACTTGGTCAAACTTTGGGAGATGGTGAGGGACAGGGAGGCCTGGCATGAGGGTCCATGGGGTTGCAAAGAGTAGCACACGACTGGGCAACTGAACAGCAGTGACAAAATAGTATGTATAGGTTCATATCTGGGTGAACTCCGGGAGCTGGTGATGGACAGGGAGGCCTGGCATGCTGCAGTTCATGGGGTCGCAAAGAGTCGGACACGACTGAGCAACTGATCTGATCTGATCTGATCTGAAACAGTTCCCAAAGCCATTGTACAAGTTTACTCCCGTCAATAATGGATGAGATTTCCAGTTGCTCTGAATTTTTCCAAACATTTGGTATTTTTCATATTTATTTACTCTGGGGGGAGGGTGCATACAGTAGTATCTCTTTGTGGTTTTAATTTGTATATTCCTGATAACCAATGCTGAGCGCCAAAGAATTGATGCTTTTGAACTGTGGTGTTGGAGAAGACTCTTGAAAGTCCCTTGGACTGCAAGAAGATCCAACCAGTCCACCCTAAAGGAGATCAGTCCTGGGTGTTCATTGGAAAGACTAATGTTGAAGCTGAAACGCCAATACTTTGGCCACTTGATGCAAAGAGCTGACTCATTTGAAAAGCCCCTGATGCTGGGAAAGATTGAAGGTAGGAGGAGAAGGGGACGACAGAGGATGAGATGGCTGGATGGCATCACCGATTCAATGGACATGGGTTTGGGTGGACTCCGGCAGTTGGTGATAGACAGGGAGGCCTGCGTGCTGCAGTTCATGGGGTCGCAAAGAGTTGGACATGACTGAGCAACTTAATTGACTGACTGATAATGAATGAAGCTGAGTAGCTTTTCATGTATTTATTGCCCACTTGTGGAGAAGGCAATGGCAATCCACTCCAGTACTCTTGCCTGGAAAATCCCATGGACAGGGGAGCCTGGTGGGTTGCAGTCCATGGGGTCACTAAGAGTCGGACACGACTGAGCGACTTCACTTTCACTTTTCACTTTCATGCATTGGAGAAGGAAACGGCAACCCACTCCAGTGTTCTTGCCTGGAGAATCCCAGGGACGGGGGAGCCTGGTGGGCTGCTGTCTATGGGGTCGCACAGAGTCGGATACGACTGGAGGGACTTAGCAGCAGCAGCAGCAGCATTGCCCACTTGGAGTACCTGTTCCTGTCTCTTGTCCATGCCTCAGTGTGTCTGTTTTTTTCTTATTGATTTGTAGATCTTCCTGACCCAGGGTTTGAGCTCACATCTCCTTGTCTCCTGCATTGGCAGGCGGATTCTTTATCACTGTTCTGCCTAGGAAGCCCCATATAGATCAGGGTAGGCCCTAAATCTAATGGGAATATCCTTATAATAGAAAAGGATATACAGAGGCAGAGATTGTAATGATGAAGCTATGAGCCGAGGAATGTCAAGAATTGCTGGGAGACATTAGAAGCTAAGAAATGGTGAGGGAGATTCTTCTAGAGGGTCTTCAGATGGAGCATAGCCCTACTGATACCTTGACTTCACACTGATGGACTGAGATAATATAACTGAGATAATAAATTTATGTTGGCAGAAGACCCTAAGTTTGTGGTAATTTTTAAATGACGGTTCTAGGAAAATAATTCAGTTTCTAAGAATGTGTTTGTATTTGTTTATATGTTTTGTTTTCTAGTTGGGATGTGAAGTTACCTCCTGAAACTACAGTTTAATGATTTGTCAAATTTAATACATTCTAAGCCATTCTCTTCAAATATTTGTGATCTTTTACCTTTTCCCTCAATCTGGGACTCCAACTGCACATTGGTAAGACATTTTTACCATATCCATAGATGACTCAAATTTTGCATCATTTCTGTTCTCTGTTTTTCACTCTGTATATGTTTATCTTATAAATCTTCCAGTTAACATAATTTCTCTTCAGTTGTCTAACCTTCTACTAAACCTATCCATGAGCTTTTAATTTCAGTTTTTACATTTTTCAGTTTTGAGTTTACTCTTGGTTTGTTTTTTATAGTTTTGTAGCTTTCAGTGCTCTGTCAAAATTCTTAATCACATATTTTAATCCCTTGGTTATATCAAGCAAAACTGTCTCAAAATGTGCATCTGCATGTAGATGCAATTATATGTCATGTTGTTCTCTTTGGTTTTCACTAACACGATCTCATCATCTTATATGCCTAGTATTTTTAATTGAGGGCTGAACATGGTACAAGAAAAAAAAATTGAAATAATTTGAGGCTCTCAATGATGTAATCTTTCTCTAGAGAGGAACAAAATTTGCTTCTGGTTGACTGGTACTTGAGGGACAGTTGCAACATAATCTTAATCCAATCAATACTTGAAGTGATTCAAAACTAGCTTTAAATTTCTGCTTATTGAATTTCCAGATCAGTTTTTCTTAAACATCTGCCTTGTTGGGTTTACCAAATCTTTTTGGTGACTCTGAAATTTACTTTTTCTTCTTATAGTTCCATGGGTCTTCTGAAACCTAAGGTCAGTGTCTAGTCTCTTGGTATCTGCTTCAAATTCAATAAAACTATCTGGAGGAAAAGCAGCTCCAAATGCTGGGTTAACTGCTCTGGGTTATCTATTCTAATGCCTGATTTGTTCAAAATATAGTGTCTGTACTAGTTACAACAGGAAGGTTAGCCCGAACCATTTCATCTGTCAATGCTCGATATCTTAGAAAATCCTGCCTTTTCATCTTCAAAAAAAATAATTTTTGTGTCTGTCACTTACTTGGTTAAAGGTTTCACATCTCGCAGCCAAAAAATAACTAATGTACTTTATTTAAAAAAAGGGGAAAAAAAAGTCAATTGTTTCAGACTTTATTCTTTAGCAGCAAGACTTTGATATTTCAGGTTTCTCTTTATCACACCATCGAAGTGGAAGGAAGACATACAGGGCTTTATATATTCCACTGATACAAATTATGCTATCTGGCAGGAAGCACAAAGAACCGCAGTTTATTGGTTTTGCTGCTAATAGAGAAACCATTTCTGCATAACCGCCCCCCCCCCCCATATATCAATGGTAAATTTATCAAGGGCAACGGTTGTTTCTTATTGCTTCTTTTTATATGTTAACCATCTGATAAGTGGCTGTTGAATAAATAAACAAATGAAATGAAAACTGAGGCAATGCTACATGCCAAGAGCACCACTGAAATAGTATTTTGGATTCCCAGAGCACAATGAGTTGGAGATTATTTGATTGCTTTTGAAATGCCACCCATGAAAGGCAACCATTTCCTTCTTTTAGGAAATAAAAGAGAAATCAGGAAAATACTCAATAATCTGATAATTAGATAGTTTGATATTTTTTATGTGGTTAGTTACATCATGTGAGTGATATAACCAGCAAATAATTTTTCTCTTCTTCGGCTCAGTGACAATTATATATAATTTCACATTATGTTAGGTATTTGTTTATTTCCACATCAAGGGTTTCATAAGGCATATAGTTATAGAAGGAAGAAGAATTTTTAAAAGTTTTGGGTAGGTTAATACATAACTTTATGTATATAGAGTTATGCAAACTTGGTTAAATACAATCTTGCTGTGTGTACTTCAGGAATAAGTAGGAATACCTAACATCTAAATTGAGGCAAATAAATATGTGAAAGTACACAAAAAGAATAAATCTCAGACATTAGCCTGAGCAGAATTTACTCTGCTAATGTCGTACATATAGGTTGCTAAGGCATGCTCTAATGCAATCAAATAAAAGAACACTATTTCAAACCTACTCACAATGCAATTCATTTGTTATTTGAAAGTCTTTAAATCAGAATTTGGATGCATTGACAGGCTTAGGGATAAAATTATGGTGTTCTATCATTTCTTAGAGAACAGAAAAAATTTTAGAACATGACAGCATTTAGTTAAATGACATAGTATCCCACTTAAGCTTAGGCTTGGATATGTTAAGTCTGTAATTAAAGCTTGGTTTATGATAAGTATGCCTCCCCACATACCCAAATTATCTTATGGTGTTTTTCAACTTTGTTTCTACTGTGATATGGAAGTTGAAGTTTATTAGTGACAAGAGAAATACAAGGAGAGAAAAACAGCATACATAGTATCATGATGTGATGAAAAGACGACCTGAGATCTTCTCTAGGATTATTTCTAACTTAAATGTGGTAACTGAAGCAAAGGACAAGTATTGGGTGTTCAGATCAGATCAGTCGCTCAGTCGTGTCCGACTCTTTGGGTGTTAGGACCTCAAATTAAAGAAAAGCCAGATGATAATATTCTTGCCACTTTTGCTTTTCTAATATCCAAATCTATTATCCACAATAAAATCCCTTCCCTAAGTAAAAATGTCATCTACTCAAATTTAAAAAAATTTTCTTTTTCTGTAAGCTCTATAATGATGCATATTCTACAAAAATTTTATTTAAAAAGCACTTCACTTGCTGATCTTATTTTGATTATTTTTAAGAGTGAAGAACACAAATAAATGAGAATCTGTCTCTAAAACTTCTTGTCCATATTTATTTAACCTTGGTTAAATGAATTTAACCAATAGTCCACATTCATTTAACCTGGGTTATTAATAAAAATGTCAAATCTATCAAGAAACATACCCTCATTTCTTTACATAAAAATTATATTTGAGGTAATTATAATTATCTCTTCAGTGTTTCCAAATGAGGAATAGAACAGTAGCAGACTTTACACAAAGTAGGAACTTATTCAAGCAATTATTTATTTGATTTTAAAATGCAACAAACCATTATTTATTTTTTAGCCAATTTCTTCTATTCATGGACCGTGCCCATTTTCACAGATTAGTTTTTCAAATACCCACCAAATGATAAAAGATAAAAATATTCTGGAAGGATATAAGCTGCCAAATAAAGCTGGTTTACAAAATTTCTTAATTTCATAGGAAGTTATTTTATACTGTGGTATTAAAAGTAAGTCTTCTAGATAGTAACATTTGTTGAAAAAATTATCTGAAGAACTGTTGAAGACCTTTTAAGGCAAAAGGAACTTTTGAACTTTTGTATCTATATCTGTAAAGATGGCCACAAATGCTCTTAAGATTGAGGGAGCAATCTTTTAGTTCTTTCTTTTGTGACTAAAATTCTGCTCTTGCATTTTTGAGGGGCTGCAAATATTGGCTACACTGGTTGTATTGTATAATACATCCTCCTAGCCTACCTCTTACTCCCCTGCGCCTATGTTGCCCCTCCAATCCCTCTCCCCGTGGCAACCACTGGTTTGTTCTCAATATATGTGAGAGTCCGCTTCTTTTTATTATCCTCACTGGTTTCTTGTATTTTGTAGATTCCACATATAAGTGATATCACCGTATTTGTCTTTCTCTGACTGACTTCACTTAGCACAACGCCCTCCAAGTCCATCTACGTTGCCGCCGGTGGCAAGATTTTGTTCTTTTTTATGGCTGAGCAGCATTCCATTGTATGTATATGATTGGTTGGTTCCTTATCTTGGCAATTGTAAATAATGCTGCTCTGAACACAGAGATGCACATACCTTTGCAAATTAGTGAAGTTTTTAAAAAGATATATACCCAGGAGTGAAATAAGAAACATCTCTTTTTAATATTGACTTCTGCCCTGCTTTAGATTTCTAACTCCACAGCTATTGAACACAGCAGCCGTGTGGATTCATGTTGATGTATGGCAAAACCAATACAATATTGTAAAGTAAAACAAAAGAAAACAAATCACCATTTAATAGAAAAAAATTATAATAATTTGTAAATTATTTTTTACTCTCTGCTTGTTTATACCTTTCCATAAACTTCCACTCTCAAAGTACTTAATGGGTGATTAAGTACATGTAATATGTATTTGTAAAAATTCTTTTTTTCTGGGATAATTACCTAGCAAATGGCTCTGTTAAGGTATAATATTAAAAGGTGGTGCTTCATTGGAACATTTATTTAAAAACAAAAAACTTTGTCCTCAAAACTGTGCTCTACCATAAAGCTCTCATAGCTCATTTGGACAGCCTCTACCTTGCTTAGTTTGCAAGATTTGTTCTTACACACTAAAACATTAATAACACATAGTAAATTTCCACTCATTTGCAAGCCTTTCTCGTAGGTAATAATGTTTTTGCTCTATGATTTTAATTGCAAATTGTGTCCTTAGAGCCTCTCTGTAAATATTTTCTTAATGAAGTACTGCAAGAGAATATGCATCTATCTTACCAGTCAGTATAATATTTGCATTTAAGTAATATTATATGTGATAGAAGCAAGCAAATTTGTGCACTGAAATTTTTTTTGTTTTCACTATTTTTCTAGGAAGCCCAGTCATACTAGGAGTCTTGATAATTTAATTCAAAGAGAAACTGCTCTTCTAAGGAAAAAGACCTGTGCCAGATGTGGTACATGACTAGGTAACTAGATATTTAAGTTTACTCAAGACAGTTGTGGTTGTTGCCAGATGTCTTGGCATAATTATTAATAGTCCTCTTTCGACTCCCCAGAGCTCGTCCGCGGCAGCCCGCACCCGTTGGGCCTCACGTCGCGAGCGTAGCGGGAGCGCGAGGCCCTGTAATTAGAGAAAAAAAAAAAAAAAAAGTCCTCTTTCATTCATAAAGTATCTAGAGCTTGCACAGTAACTTATATAATCATCCTGTACACAACTACAGTATTTGAACAAGATTAATGACAAATCATATATGAAGGTCTACTTTCAAATAGATCTCAGGCTTAAATCATAATAAGTTTATCTAGAGCTAAGCATTTCTTGGAAGAAAAAATTTGTAAACCATATATCTGACAAAGGGTTAAAGTCCAAAACATATAAAGAAATAGTAAAACACCCAGTCAAAAAATAAAAATAGGCAAAGGAGATGAATAGGCTTTTTTTTCTTTCCAAAAAGACATACAAATAGCCAAAAAGACATAAAAAAGATGTTCAACATTACAAATCATCAAGGAAATGCAAATCAAAATCACAATAAGATATTACCTCCTCCTGTTAAGATAGTTATTATCAAAAATCAAAAGAAAAATGTTGGTAAGTATGTGGAGTAGAGGGAACATTTGTGCATTGTTGGAGGAAATGTAACTTGGTACAGCCATTATGGAAAATAGTATGGAATTTCCTCCAAAAATTAAAAGTAGAATTACTATATTGTCCAACAATAATACAAAAAGAAAATAAAATTTGTATATCAGAGATATCTATATTCTCATGTTCACTGCAAAATTATTCATAGTTGCCAGACAATCTAAAGGATCAGTTAACAAATGAATGGATGAAAAAAATGTGATCTACATATACAACATATAAATTGCATATATATGCATATATACATGGGCTTCCCCTGTGGCTCAGTGGATAAAGAATTCACCTTCATTCAATACATTATATGCAGGAGACACGGGTTCCATTCCTGGGTTGGGCAGATCCCCTGGAGGAGGGCATGGCAACCCACTCCAGTATTTTTGCCTGGAGAAGCCTGAGGGGCTACAGTCCATGGGGTTGCAAAAAGTTAGACACAACTGAAGTGACAGCACACACGCATGCATATATACATACATATATGCATATTTACAACTGAATACATATGTGATGAAATACACACACACACACACACACACACACACACATATATATGGCTTCCCTGATAGCTCAGTTGGTAAAAAATCTGCCTACAATGCAGGAGACTGTGGTTTGATTCCTGGGTCGGAAAGATCAGCTGGAGAAGCGATAGGCTACCCACTCCAGTATTCTTGGGCTTCCCTTGTGGCTCAGCTGATAAAGAGTCTGTCTGCAATGCAGGAGACCTGGGTTTGATCCCTGGGTTGGGAAGATCACCTGGAGAAGGAAAAGGATACCCACTGCAGTATTCTGGCCTGGAGAATTCCATGGACTGTATAGTCCATGGGGTCACAAAGAGTTGGACATGACTGAACGACTTTCACTTGCAGCTTTAATAATTATATATATATATATATATATATATATATATATATATATAAAATATTATTCAGCCTTAAAAAAAAGAAATCAGTTTGTTGAAAATATTATCCTTTCCCCATTGAATGACCTTGATATCCTAGTTGAAAATCAACTGGCCTTAAATATGAGGTTTATTTTGGGGATTCTGTTTTATTCTATTGATGTATTTGTTTGTCCTTATGCTATATACAGTTTTTGTTTATTACTTTTGTAACCTTTTATAGCTTTGTAGTAAGCTTTGAAATCAGAAAATGTGAGTTTTCTGATTTTGTTCTTTTTCAAGGTTGTTTGACTATTTGGAATCCTTTGAGATTCCACATGAAGATTAGGATAGGATTTTCTTTTCTTTTTTTTTAAATTTATTTAATTGGAGGCTAATTACTTTACAATATTGTAGTGGTTTTTGGCCATACATTCACATGAATCAGCCATGGGTGTACACGTGTTATCTATCCCAAACCCCTCTCCCACCTCCCTCCCCATCCCATCTCTCAGGGTCATCCCAGTGCACCAGCCCTGAGCACTCTGTCTCATGCATTGAACCTGGACTGGCAATCTATTTCACATATGGTAATATACATGTTTCAATGCTATTCTCTCAAATCATCCCACCCTCTCCCTCTCCCACAGAGTCCAAAAGTCTGTTCTTTACATCTGTGTCTCTTTTGTTGTCTCACATATAGGGTCATCATTACCATCTTTCTAAATTCCATATATATGCGTTAATATATTGTATTGGTGTTTTTCTTTTTGACTTACTTCACTCTGTATAATAGGCTCCAGTTTCATCCACTTCATTAGAACTGATTCAAATGCATTCTTTTTAATAGCTGAGTAATATTCCATTGTGTATATGTACCACAGCTTTCTTATCCATTCATCTGCCAATGGACATCCAGGTTGCTTCCATGTCCTGGCTGCTCTAAACAGTGCTGGACTGAGATGAACATTGGGGTACACATGTCTCTTTCAATTCTGGTTTAGGATGGGTTTTTCTATTTCTGCAAAAAAGTGCCACTGGCAGTCTGGATGGGACGGGAGTTTGGGGGGACAGTGGACACGTGTATAGGTATAGCTGAGTCCCTTTGCCGTTCACTTGAAGTCATCACAGCATTGTTAATCTGCTATACCCAAATACAAAATAAAAAGTTTATAAAATAAATAGATGCCATTTGGATTTTGACAGGAATTTCATGGAATCTGTAGATTGATTTGGGTAATATTGTCATCTTAACAATATTAGGTCTTCCCCTACATACACACAGGATGTCTTTCCACTTATTTATGTTTCCTTTATTTCAGCAATGTTTGTATTTTTCAGTGCAACAGGTTTTTGCCTCCTGGTTAAATTTATTCTTTTGGATACCATTGTATGGGGAGTTGTTATCTTAATTTTTTAGGGGCTTGGCCATCTTACTGCACACACTGAGTAGTTTGTCAAACAATGAACAATTGAGAAAATATTTTCTCTATGTCACTGGACTGTCATAAAACAGAATCCCAAATGGTCATCATTTGAATTAATGGATGAAGTCAACCACAGTTCTTTTGATTTTTAAAAAAAATAAGCTGTTTTTGCCAAGGTAAGAAAACACTAAAAAGACCAGGCATTTTATGCATGATTTTATCTTCAACAGATAAATGCATCTTTGAAGAAATTATTCTTGCTGTATATAACCACCAAATTAAAGGAGCTATTTTTTATATGACTCCAGTTAATTTTTTTCAGCTTCATGCATGCAATGAGAAGACTAAAGAATTAAATACACTTTATGAATTAAATAAAAATAAGTTCAAGCAAAAACAAAAATCTAGGTTTAAATGTTCGAATGTTGAAGAAGCAATTTATCATTGTGTGGAAGGTTAAACCAGATGACCTCTTTAAATCATTCCAATTCTAAATTCTGCAATTTGAGAAATTGCCATTGTGTTTAACTGTTTGGGAGGATCCAATTATCCATCCTGTCAGGACCTTTGTGAACCCAACAAAAATTACGCAAACTTGTAATGAGCATTAATAAGGAGTTGGGTAACCCCTTTATCGGGCATGAGGAAATTCATTTTAATAACACTAGGGTGATGCAGTCGCCTTAATTGCCTGAGCAATGTCATTTAAAGTTAACCAAGTATGTATGAACCCATAAGACACTGCACAGAAAATAAAGATGAACGAACTACATCCTACACTTACTTTATTCACAGCATGCTAAATATAGACCATCAGTTTCATGGATTTACTGCTTAGTTTTCAGTATAACTAAATGTCAGAAACAAGATGAAAATAATTACACTTTTAGCAAATATGATTCTAGGATGTCTATTTTATGCAATCCATGCAGTTTTCTTGACACAATTATGTGCATGTTTGCATATAAAGCAATTGGTTACAATAGTTTTTTTATTAACCTTATGTACACAAATATAGTTCTGTTTATATAACACAGATGCATAAATTAGTCATCAATCTCTAAAATCTGATTATTGCATGACAATGGCACCCCACTCCAGTACTCTTGCCTGGAAAATCCCATGGACAGAGGAGCCTGGAAGGCTGCAGTCCATGGGGTCGATAAGAGTCGGACGCGACTGAGCAACTTCACTTTCACTTTTCACTTTCATGCGTTGGAGAAGGAAATGGCAACCCACTCCAGTGTTCTTGCCTGGAGAATCCCAGGGACGAGGGAGCCTGGTGGGCTGCCGTCTATGGGGTCGCACAGAGTCGGACACGACTGAAGTGACTTAGCAGCAGCAGCAGTATATTAGAATAACCATGTCAGGTTTGGTATAATGAAATAATACTTTGTCAAAAATGATAACCCGTTAAGAGTAAATATAAAGTGAAGTCTATCTCATGTAAAAGCTTAAGTATCCTTTGAAATCAACACCAAGTAGGTGGTGGAGGCGGTGGTTTAGTTACTAAGTTGTGTCCGACTCTTGCGACCCCACGGACTGTAACCCGCCAGGCTCCTTTGTCCACGGGATTCTTCAGGTAAGAATACTGGAGTGGATTGCCATCCCTTCTCCAATACCAAGTAGAGAAAGATGGAAAAAAATAGCAACGTATGTTGCTGTTCTTACAAATTAGAAAATTCTAATTCTAATGAAGGCCAATTTTGTAATTCTTTCTTTCATGGATTATGTCTTTGGTGTTTTATCCATAGAGGCCCAAGGTAATATAGGTTTTCACTTATGTTATCTTGCAAGAAGTTTTATTCCTGTGTTTGACATTTAGGTATAAGATACACCTTGAGTTGCTTTTTGTGAAGGATGTAAGGTTTAAATTCATTTTTTGCCTGGGGATGACCTATTGTCACAGAGCTGTTTGTTGAAGAGACTTTGCTTCATTGTGTTTTCTTGGCTCCTTTGCCAAAGATCAGTTGACTATATTCATGGGCTTCTGGGTTCTTTATTCTTTTCGATTCAATTCTGATCAACTATTACCTGATGTAAACCTGAATTTTTTTCTTTTTTATACATTGTGTCTGTTTAGGACCACAGTGTTCTTATGGACTTAACCATGATATATGATTGGAATTTAGATTTCTTTCATGGTTATAACTTTAAAATTTTCTTTAAATTATGAAAGTATGCTAACATATTTACAGGAGACTTGGAAAATACAGAACAAGGTTACAAATAGTTCCACTATATATTACATATTTTAAGTAGATAAATTAAGTTTCAATATCAAACTCTCAAAAATTAATTGAATATACAGAGAAGTAGAAGGATATAGTGGGTTTTCCCAGGTAGCGTTAGTGGTAAAGAACCTGCCTGCCAATGCAGGAGACATAAGAGACGTAGGTTCAATCTCTGGCTTGGGAAGATCCCCTGGAGGAGGGAACGGCAACCCACTCCAGTATTCTTGCCTGGAGAATCCCATGGACAGAGGAGTCTGGCTGGCTACAGTCCATGGGGTCACAAAAGGGTCAGATATGACTGAAATAACTTAGAATGCACACACATACAGAAGGATATAGTATATATTTAAAGATGTAAAATATTTAGAGTAAGAGTGGCAGTCTCGGTCAATTGTGTGCTGATCAGCAAGACTGGCCAAATTTAAGCTTATAGAAAAGGTCTTTCAGAAAGTTGAGAAAGCTTTTAATTATAGAAAGCATTCTAAAGAAACTACAGTGCAAAAGAGGAGATTTAAAGCCAAAATGGGAGCTGTCTTCAAATAAGAGAAGAGCTATTCTTTGGGAAAACAGAAGAGACTTTATCTACAATGCCTCAAGGGCAGAACTCAAGCCCCTGTGTGAAGCCACCAGTGTGGCTGATGGATTGTTTCAACAAGAGGAAGAGTCAAAATATCTGAAAATAGAATAGGCTGCTTTGCAAGATAGTGAATTGAAGGGATTTAAGAAGCAGACAGGAAATAGGATTAGATCGACTCTAACATTTATTCAAACTCGGAGAATCTGTGCTTCTGTGAAGTTTAAGACCTGTACATTATCTGGTACATATTGTATTAATGAAACAGAGTATTGAGACCAGCAACTGGCAGTATTTTCTTTATCCACATCCACAGGAATAAGTTAATAAGGTTATCACAGTGTAGTTATATTATTGCAATTTACTATGACTTTCTATATTGATGATTTGGGAAAAAAGTTAAGTCCTAAGTCACAGACCGAGAGGGGAATGAGGACGGTCATGCATGTATTGTTTGGAGAGACGACACTGTCAAAAAAGGCAGCTATAACTAGGTCATTTTACAAAGAATGCAAATCCTCGTTAATCTCATCCTCTCCTGTCTTTTCCTTTATTTTTATAACCCATTATCATTTCCTACCTTCCTAGTCCCAATAACACAGCAGAATGGAAGGAATGCTTTGCTTTTCTCTTGTTATCTGCCCTTTCCTATTAAGCATATAACATCTGATGTTTTAATCAAGCTTTGTTTTATTCAACACATATTTCTTGAGCACATACTATGGGTCCAGAACTCTACCAGGAATTCAGGATACAGCAATGAATGAAACAAACACTTGGCAGTTCTTATATTTAGGGGATGAGAGACGGATAACACACTAAGAAAACAGAATCGATAGGTAACTGATTTATATACTAGAAGGTGTAAGTGCTTTATAAGACAAAGTTAATCAGGGTTAAGGCAGTCAGGAGGACAAGTACATTCTTGTGGGTGGTTTGCTGGGCAGCGGGTAGTAAGTAGAAAGCAGGCTTTTTCCCACTGAAAAGATGAATTTTGAACAAAGACTTAAGGAGAAAGATTTAACCAAGCAGACATCTAAGGGAAGAATACCCTGGGTAGAAGAAACAGTGGGGTCAAATGTTCTTAAAAATAGCCATTTTTGAAACTATAAATTTAATGTCCATTAAATTTACCATGAAATCTATAATGAAATCTCTGCAATGAGAGTAGGAAGGGATCTCTGACTTTGCAGCCTTGGACAACCAAGAAGTTCTTAAACTGATTCACAATATTACCAGCTCTTACTATATTTGGGTGGGTTCTTTGTTCTGACTTGGTCTGAGAGATGGCTTTTTCCTCTGATTCATTGGCCTACATGGTTAATGTTGATCATTTTTGTAAAGATAAATGAATTGACAGATAATTAAACTATAGACATGGGCAAAATAAACCCATACAAACATAGTTAAAGGCATGATTACGTGCATGAGTGCCCGTCGGTTCAGTTGTGTCTGATTCTGTGACCCTGTGGACTGTAGCCTGCTAGGCTCCTCTGCCCTTAATCATTGTAAACATGTCAAGTGGTCAAATGGGAAATTTAAATAAATGTAGAGCTACAGATCGAAGAAGGCGATGGCACCCTACTCCAGTACTCTTGCCTGGAAAATCCCATGGACAGAGGAACCTGATGGGCTGCAGTCCATGGGGTCGCAAAGAGTCGGACAGGACTGGGCGACTTCACTTTCACTTTTCACTTTCATGCATTGGAGAAAGAAATGGCAACCCACTCCAGTGTTCTTGCCTGGAGAATCCCGGGGACGGGGGCGCCTGGTGGGCTGCCGTCTATTGGGTCGCACAGAGTTGGACACAACTGAAGCGACATAGCAGCAGCAGAGCTAAAGATTTAAGAGGAAAAATATATTAATGACTAAGTCATTAGTTAGTCACTAAGTCATGTCCAACTGTTTAGGACCCCATGGACTACAGCCCGCCAGGCTTCTCTGTCCATGGAATACTCCCGGCAAGCATACTGGAATGGATTGCCATTTCCTTCTCCAGGGGATCTTTCTGAGCAAGGGATCGAACTCAGGTCTCCTACGTTGCAGGCAGACTCTTTATCTTCTGAGCCACCAGGTAAGACCCCAGAAGACACTGTGCTGTGCTGTGCTGTGCTGTGCTTAGTTACTCAGTCATGTCTGACTCTGTGACCCCATAGACTGTAGCCCACCAGGCTCCTCTGTCCACGGGGATTCTCCAGGCAAGAATACTGGAGTGGGTTGCCATGTCCTCCCCCAGGGGATCCTCCCAACTGAGGGATCGAACCCAGGTCTCCTGCATTGCAGGCGGGTTCTTTACTATCTGAGTCACCAAGGAAGTCCAAGAATACTGGAGTGGGTAGCCTATCCCTTCTCCAGGGGATCTTCCTGACCGAGGAATCGAACCAGGGTCTTCTGCACTGCAGGTGGATTCTTTACAGCCAAGCTACCAGGGAAGCCCACAATTCTGGGAATATCTGACAATGCACAGATATACATAAGAACCTAGCGGTTATAAAATGAAGAACATAAAACTACAGTGAATAACTCATAGCTAAGAAAACTAGCAAGAGAACTGAGTATGGGAAAACTGTAATTTTGAATTTAAATATATTGTGGTGACCTTTCTTATTATGTATTGGATTTTACAATGAATAAGAACCATGAAAAGCTTGCTATGGCTTGGATTTCATCCACATACAGTTTGGAGTAACTTCTTATCTTTCCACTCTAATTTTCTCAGAGGCTATATATTATAGCTCTGCAGTTGAGTGCCAAAAAGGTGATTAAAATTCAACTAATAAAAAAAGAAAGAAATTTGGAAAATTTGGCCTGAAGAAAGAAGGCTGGGGAATGATTTGATTGCTCTTTATCAGATAATAGTAACTAGATTATTTCTATTTCCTCATACTATAGAGTAAGTGGAAGTCTATATATTTTCTCTGTAATATTTTAAAGAAATACATACCTAATGTATTTTCAGATGTAGGCTGAAAGTGAAAGTCACTCAGTCGTGTCCCACTCTTTGTGACCCCAAAGACTATAGCCCATGGAATTCTTTAGGCCAAATACTTAAGTGGTAGCCTTTCTCTTCTCCAGGGGATCTTCCCAACCCAGGAAATGAACTGGGGTCTCCTCATTGCAGGCAGATTCTTTACCAACTGAGCTATCAGGGAAGCCCGATCTAGGCTGGGTTCAGTTCAGTTCAGTCGCTCAGTTGTGTCCAACTCTTTGCAACCCCATGAATCGCAGCTTGCCAGGTCTCCCTGTCCATCATCAACTCCCGGAGTTCACTCAAACTCATGTCCATTGAGTTGGTGATGCCATCCAGCCATCTCATCCTCTGTCATCCCCTTCTCCTCCTGCCCTCAATCCCTCCCAGCATCAGGGTCTTTTCCAGTGAGTCAACTCTTTGCATCAGGTGGCCAAAGTATTGGAGTTTCAGCTTTAGCATCAGTCCTTCCAATGAACACCCAGGACTGATCTTCTTTAGGATGGATAGGCTGGGTTGGAGTATATTAAAAGTTGGGTGGAGTGGAATTTATTAAATGGTCTCTAAATATACCACCCATTCCTGTGACAGAGAGCTACTTTTTCTTAAATCTTTTAAAATATATTGAGTCTGTTCAGTTTTTCAAGATATATTCTTTTTGGTGAAGTTAGTTTTTTGCTCATGTTACTTTAAAATTAAGTTTACCAATATTGAGGTAAAAGTCTCTGACTTAATACTAATACATCAATTTTCAGGTTTCAGCATTATTCCTCTCATGAAATCTTATGACAATAGAAGATTATCCCAAGTTACACAAAATCAATAGTTTTAGAGGACAAGTCTTAACTTTTCAAGTTAATTATCATAAAATAGTTATTTTTAATAATACAGATTGGCACACACGTGGTTGTGTGCACGTGCGTGTGTGCTCAGTCGTGTCTGACTTTTTGTGACCCCCATGGATTGTAGCCTTCCAGGTTCCTCTGCCCATGGAGTTTTCCAGACAAGAATACCAGAGAGGGTTACCATTTTCTTCTCCAGGGCATAGACATCTGGCAAGCCCTCTAATCTGGTTACCAATGACTTAAGGAAAAATATCCTGAATAAGAAAATAGCTGTCTATATCTATACTTGTATCTATATTTATACAGCCATACATACATTTACTTGTATGTATATATATTTATATATGTGTGTTACTGTGTACATATACATACACTTAAAGGTAGAAAGAAATGCAGTCATATAAAATGTATCTTTCCAATCAATAGCTTAAGAAAAAATGTATTTTCAAATCCATTCATAGTCTTTTAAAGTCAAATACCAAGAGCATGGAGATACATAGAGTTCACAACAGTAAAAATCTACTTCTGAGTAATAAACATACAAAAGCTGAATATTCACTGGATTAATGACATAAAAGTTAAAGGAAGAGGAGAGATATTTGGAAACACTCCATTTTTAAAATATATGCTTGTTTTCTTCTTATTCCAAGGGAAATAGAGATCTGTATGTTTAAAAGAAGATGATAGCATTCAGATAATGTGAATTATAATCCTAATGGGATTCTGGAATGGTATATAAATATAAAAGTAGTGAAGACCTTATTATTTAGGCTTAAGCTTGAATGGAAAAGAACTGACAGGGTAAGAGCTATTCCTAGAAGACTGTAGTCAAGGAAATAATTTTGTCTAGGTCAATCTCTTATGCTGATAAATAACCTGATCTAAAGAAGGGGGAAAAAGTATACAGTACTACCTACAAGTTGAATACAAACTATGATAGTTAATTTTTATTGTTTATGACTATCCAATATTATATTTAAAATAATGGAAAGTGATCTTTTGAGAAAATCCACTTAAAAGAGTTTTATAAGAAAGAACATTGGCAAGGCTAAATTTTTAAGACTAGTTAACTTAATCTGTGAAGCCCATAATTAAAAAACACTCAAAGACTAGGTATTTGCTTTTATTTTCTTACTATGAGCAAGAGGTCAAATATTTTAAAAAGTGAACAATAATGCTAAAAATAGGTAATCTGAAGAGAGTAAAATCATATGTGAGTAGACAATATTCTTATTTTTTAAAGTAAGTTAATTATTCATATATAAGTGAGCTTCTAACTTTATTATCAACACTTATTTACAACACTTATTCATTATCAGGTGATATTTTTTCCTCTTTTCTTCCTTCTCTCCTTCCTTCTATAATTTATAATTTGCAATGGGTTGACTGTGTTCCTCCAAAATTCATATATTAAAATCTTAATCTTTAATGGGATGATATTTGGGAGTGTAGACTTCTGGAAGTTATTAGATTATGAGGGTGGAACTTTCATGAATGGGATTAGTACCCTCATCAAAGGGACACCAGAGAGCTAGCTCACTCTCTTCCTGCCATGTGAAACAACACGAAGTCCACGGCGTGCAACCAGAAGACTCTCGTCAGAACCTGACCATGCTGGCACCCTGATCAGACTTCCAGTCTCCAGAGCTATGAGGAATAAATTTCCATTGTTTATAAACCATTCAATTTATGACATTTGGTTGTGGTGGCTTGAACTGAATAAGATGTATTCGTATTGAATGATTCCATTTACTAAAGATCAAAAACAAACATAGTCAGTCTATGGTGTTAGAACTCAAGATAGTGGTCATCTTTGCAGGTCATGGGGGTTATGACTGAGAAGCCATGAGCAGAGCTTCTTGGATGTTGACATATTCCTGTTCAATTGAACCTTTTAATATAATTTTATAGGCAGAGGTTACAATAATGGATTATTTTCATGTAATTACTTCAGCTATATAACTTTGACTCAACACTTTTCTTTTTCTTGAGAACCTACTATGTACCATACATTGAACCAGAATTTGGATTTAGGACATCACAGGTGACAGACACTGTCCCTATCATCAGGGATGGTACAACCTAGTAGTTAGAATGTCAACTAAACAGGTCACTACAAAACAGTAGGATCTGTGTACACTAGAAGCTATAGGAGTGGTCCCAGATTTGAATATTGTATGGAATTTAGCAAAAACTTTATGTTAAAACTTGAAATAGTCATAAGATTTTCCCTTGAAAAGCAGATTGTAACCATGTTCCAATAACAGGAAATAACATGCACATAGGCCTAGAAACGAGAGACTGTGTTGGTCTTTTAGCTAAATGAAATTTGTAGAGACTTGCTTAAGACTTTAAGTGTTCAAGATACAGAAATACTCTTTTTTTTTTCATTTGCAAGTACATTTGCAATTTCTTCTTAATGTATGTTATACATTGGAAATGTATAAGCCTTTTCATATTTGCAATTTCTTCTTAATGTATTTTATACATTGGAAATATATAAGGCTTTTCTCTTCAACTGCTCTATTGATTAAATTGCAGGCTAAGATAGTATAGCAAAAAGACTCAAAATACAACGGCTTAAAGAGATTAAAATGTATTTATTTCATATTTATTAGTCTGGAATTTGGTGGTGATTTAGAGCAAGGAGCATCTCTTTTTCTTGCTGTACCTCATGGCTTGTAGGATCTCAGTTTCCTGACCAGGGATTGAACCTGTGCCCCCTGCAGTGGAATGGCAGAGTCTTAACCACTGGACCTCCAGGGAAGTCCAAGAAAGTAGCTCTGATTCCACAAGCTTTTCAGTGATCTAGTTTCTTCCACCTTATTAGTCTCAGAATACTGTCTTTATCTGCCTGTTTACCACTGATTCAGCTCCTTCTAGTTCACAGGAAGAAAGATAAAGATTGTGGCAAACAATTTTCTTTGGAGGAAATGATGAAGAGGTTTTATGCACCATTTTCCATTAGTAATCTCATGGTCAGATGGTTACACTTAGCTGCAAGGGAGGCTCGAATGTGTTGCCTCTCTGACGATGGCTCTGTGCTCAGCTAAAACTCTGAGAATAGACGAACAGAGTAACAGAAGAAGGGCAGAAGGGACTGGGGATTAACTAGCAGCCTATCACAACTAGTCATTGTAAAGCCCCTTTGTGACTGTGAGACAATATCATGAATCAAACATGAGTCAATAGGTGGGAGATCCGGAGAGAACTTTTATATAAAGATTAAATGTTTCTATTTTATTTTAAGATTGTTTGGAGTCATTTATGGCTCATGAAGGTGTGCACATTTTCATTTTAGAAAAGTATGCTATGGATGCAGTTTAGGGAAACCACCAGAGGAAAGGAGACCGATTTTGAACACTGACAGAAGTCTAGTTGGTATATTATGGTGACCTGAGCTAAAGAAATTAGTAGTGAATACAGGGGGTCAAATGGAGGAGATATATCCAGGGTGAAATGATTAAATACATGCTCATCAATAAGATTCGAAGGTAGAAAGTTTAGGGATAAACAGTAATGACAAGGCTATCTAGGCTGGAAGAGTTGTGACCCAGAAGGAGAGTGAAAAAGATGAGTTTAATGCTGAGCATGGAGCACTACAGTCACTGTGCTAATTACACAGAACTGTGGAAATGGATTTAGCCCAAAGGCATCTGTTCAGGACCTTGTTCTAGAGTGAAGAAGGGAGCCTAGAATGCGATCCCGAGGCAAGTCATCACGTAAGGGTAGACAGAGAAAGTGGAAGCTGTGTTCACTGACAACTATTTGCCAATAATTGATCAAATTCACCTAGACCCATTTACCAAATATCACTTCACAGAAAGTCATTGATTCTATACATACAATTCTCTATTTGCCACTTTGTCAAACTGAGTTTGCTAAAAATGTTGTCTTTGATGTACCCACGTTTCATAACTGTTTCATTCTGTTGGAGACATCCAGAGAATCAGTGTTTAATTGCTAAAAAAGGATATTGCTACTATGTGGTTTAAAATTATGTAAATTAGAAGGGAAGAAAACTAGGAGCATCCTGTCATGTATTCAAATGGAGAGAGTGTTTCATAGGGAAGTCAAAGCTCAGTGTTCGTAATGACCTTGCGTGATGATGTAGCCTACCAGGCTCCTCTGTCCATGGGATTTTCCAGGCAATAGTACTGGAGTGGATTGCCATTTCCTTCTCCAATCATGGAGAATAGGGATTACTTAATTCCTATCTACATTCTGGTATAGTCTCTGAGGCTACAATGAGATTTCCCTAAAAGTGACTTAGTTTGAGGACAAATGATGGATCTGGCCATGGGAGCTCACAACCCTTTAATCTTTTGCCAACCACCTTGGTCTATTGCCACTCTCTGTGCCAGGTCTCTCTGATTTGGAGTGAAATGGAATTCTGGGGAGGCAGTCATTTTATCCACTTACATTAGGTGGTATTTGCAGCATTATATGAGTCTATGGGCTTCTGTCTTATAGATATTTGTCAATTTTCAAATAAAACTCTTCCTACTTTTCACTACTTTCACATTAAAAAGCATTCTTTCATCATTTCCATGGGATTGTATTTCCAGCATGCCTCATTCTTTTTTCTAAATCTAGTTTTCTGTCTGATATCAGTTTACTTGTGCCTGAAGGACTTCCTTGAACAGTTCTTACAGTGTAGTCTGAGGATGGCACATCCTTGCAGGAAGCTTTTAAATGTCTGAAAATATCTTATTATGATTTTATTATAGAAATATACTTTCACTGAGTTTAAAATTCTAGGTTGAAAACTTTTTCTTTCAGTTCTTTAAAGATGTTTTCTATTCTTTTAGGCACTTTTTTTCCCCAAAAGAAATCTATGCTGTCATTATCTTTGTTTTTCCCTACATAATATGTCTTTTTCTTTTATATGCTTTAGAGAATTCTTGGTTTTGAGCAATTTGATGTTGATTCATCTTGGTATCTTAATCTTCATATTTCTTTCACTAAAGGGCTGAGCTTCTTAGATCCATCTGTACAGGTTAATTTTTACTTTGCATAACAAGACAATGAGGAAGTCTTTATCTGATTGTTGCCTCTTTTGTGAAATAAAATGTTGTTCATCTATTGTGAATGAGCTATAGTTGTGTGTCAGAAGTTTGAAGAGATGAAAAATACTTACTGTGAAAAATGTGAGGGTCTTGTGGATATTAACAACTGCTAATGTGTAGTTTTCATTAGTTTCAAGCTTTTGTTATGTTCACAAGCAGTTTCCCCCTTTTTTGATGTGGGCATCAAGGAGACAGTTGGAAAAATGAAGGTACAAAATTTGCCAGTTGAATGATGTTCTATGCAATTTATATTACAAAGGGAAGAAGGTGAACAGAAAAGGCAGTTGAATAATGAGGAGAAATTTAAGGAGGTTAAAAATGATAGATTCAGAGGTGGTGAAGGAATGAGTATAGATGCACAATTTAGAGACCTGCAAGATTCGGAATCTAGGGACAAAATGTGGAATTTAGCACTTCACAGTTGCTACAGTTCTGTGAGATGGCATGATCCAGAATGCAGCCATGAGTGAGCAATGCTAAAGGTGAGTGGAGATGGGCTGTCCAAGAAGTTAAAAGGCAGAGAATAGAAGAGATGACCCACATGAGGGGTGATAGCACCCCCATGTATTCACTGGTGCTTTGGGGTGAACAGAAAGTCAGAGAACCAGGTGCTGCGTTGTCATAAATGAGGTGGAGTTCTAGGAGTTTAGTAGTTGGTCATGAAGGAAGAGAAGTAGAGTGTGGTAGGGAGAGATGGAGAGGCCCTGAGGGGCCCTGAGGGGCATACTGGTTTTACAGGGCAGTGGGGAAGTAACAGGAGGAGAAATGGGAAGATGAGAGCACTAACACTCAACATCTCCAGCTAGGAATGTGGGACAAGGCTGAATGAGCAGACTCACTGGAGGGCGGATCATCACTCAAATTGATGGAAAATGAAGCCAAAAGAATCAGCATTGTTTATCCGTCAACATATATTCTGGGTGGATTGGGTCATAGCACAAATGAATGAAAAAAAGAATGAAAAGGAAAATAAATCATATGGAGAAAAGTACTACTGAACATGGAAGAACTTATTATCGTGCGTAGTTAAGAGGATGGCTATAATTTGGAAAATAATCAAGGTACTATTCTATGAGAAAACATTTGATGTTTTAAAGTGCGATAAGACATGGCTTCTATTAGTTAGTAAGGGAAACATTTCAAGGATGCTCCATCCAAATATGAAAACAATTGAAACCCACATTGGAATCAGTAAATTGAATGTATATAAAACATGGAACAGAGAAAGGAGAAAAAATGGTAATAAATGTGAAAGAATACTAATTTCTTCATTTAGGTTGAAAGGGGTCTCTCTGCTCTAGAGAGAAAAAAAAAAAGTACCAGTAAAAACATCTTTAAAAAGCCTTGAATTACTAGGATATAAGCACCTAAGCAAACTTTCCTTGAAGCTTAGTCGGTAAACAACCCTTCCTGCAATGCAGGAGACCAGGGTTTGATCCCTGGGTCGGGAAGATTCCCTGGAGAAGGAAATGTCAACCCACTCCAGTATTCTTGCCTGGAGAATCCCATGGACAGAGGAGGCTGGCAGGCTACAGTCCATGGGGCTGCAAGAGTCAGACACGACTTAGGACTAAACCACCGCTGCCAAGCACCTAAGCAGAGAATCTGGTCACCCAGATTCTGCGTGTATTCCCAATGTATGCAGGTTTGGCATTTTGGATGATTTTTTTTTTTTTTTATGCATGCATTTTTGTATTTTAAAAATCCTGGTTAAAAAACAAACAGTTTACAATTTAAAAACTCACTATTTAAAAAATGAGTTGAAAAAATGTCAAAATTGTAAGTAGGTTTCTACATAAATACTGGAAAAAAATTCTAGAAAACTGCATGTTTATTGTAGGTTTTGTTCAGTGAAGAAAAAAAAAATGTTTTCTAAACAGTTTAGAGTTGCTGTCGGGTAGCTGTTGAAAGTTCCCTTTTTGAAATAAAAAAGAACAAACACAGCACAAGTTATTAAGTGATGAAGTGGATATGATTGAATAGTCTGTGAAAAGACCTCTTAGTGTTATGGGAAAGTATCTTTACCTAATAGAAATGTTAGCACTTCCTGGGCTCATTTATTGTTTGGGAGTGCACCAAAGTTGACTTCATTCCTATCAGATATCAAGGTCAATACTATTATTTTCGGTTAAATCCTATGGCGTTCTCATTGAACGTTAAGTAAAAGTCACCTTGTTTCACTGTAGCTACCATGGTGATACTAAGAAGGTGGAAAAGTCTAAAACTGAAGCCTTTAAAAAGGTTTGTTTATTTTACTGTATCTGATACAGAACAGCATTAACTTCCAAATTGAGACTTAGGGTGGTCTGAAGACTGGGAATCCAACTCATATGTAAATAAACACTCTTCCGTAAATATCAGAACGGTGCCCTCCTCAGAAAGACGCTCTTCACAAAGAGCATTGAAAGCATTAGATAAGGGAAAATGTTTTGTATTGTTTAAAACAGAGTAGAAAAATATGCTGGAGGACAGGAGTCTACAGGATCAGTTGGAAATATTTATCCCTACAAAAAAGTCAGGTATTTTGGGAAAAGAACCTAAGAATAGAATATAATTGCATCAGACTTGCATGCTGTTAGTGGATAAACTAGATGACCTAAAGCTCTTTTCACATCAGTTGTCATTTCTTGTAAGATTCTTTTGTTTATAAAAATGGCAAGAGCAGAGTTTCCTGTCATTGTTTTCAATGATTTTATTCTATGAGTGAGAAATAACTATCCAAAAAGTGTTTGTAGGAGGAATTTAGAAGGGCTTCTAAACACCCCCTCCCAACATACAATCCTCCTTTTTCAGTCAAGAATGTGGCAAAGTACTATGTCAGAAGGGTCTGGAGGTTCCTACCTACCATTTGCTGGAATGTCAGATTTAATGTGGTCTGGCTGTCTTTCTCTTGAGAGGTTCAACTCTCCTTTTTTTTTTTTTTTTTAAAACAGTTATATAATCTCATTAATTTTCCCCAAATCCCTGTGAGCTATGATACTGGTATTATTCTCTTAAAAGTGAAAGAATTTGAGGCAGAATGACTGATGATGAAGTGGGAAAGAAAAAAAAAAATGCTTATGCAACCTCAGACAATTGGTGTGGACACTCAATTAAGGAAACTCAACTTGCTCTTCTTTTTGAATGAGTCCCCTGGTGCTATCTCCAGTCTGTTTTAAAGGTCTCTGGAAATCCAGAGAAGCAAGCAATAACTGGAGATGTAGGTCGGCTCAGGAAAGAAAATGTTATTTACATGATTTCTTTCTCCATATTTCTGTGAAGCTCTTTCTTCTTCCTAAATTTTAGCATGCTATAATTTATAGAGACGAGGTAAAGACCAAACAGGAATTTGTAGATGGGCAGTATAGATAGGCAACTGGAGGGTTACCTATTTTCAGAAAAATTGGTTTTTAGTCTTGTTTTAGAGATAGAACAACTGAAGCTCAGAAGGAGATACCTTTCTTTCCTGGATCCCTAGTTTTACTGGATAGCATTTCATACGGAGGGAAGACATATGAGCTGAAGCCTAGATTAGGAAAAATGAAAAGAGAGGAAAGGAGTATAAGATTCAAAATAGAGTGACTGAAATTCTATTAGGAAACTTTTTCCTATTTTTACTGAAATTCATTTTAACAAATGATAGCTACTACTATTCATTATGTCACAGGCACTATGTTAAGAGCTTTACCCATATCAACTCATGTAATCTGCTTAAATTCCAGGAGGTAGCCATTGTAATTTCCCCCCACTTTACAGATGAGACAACTGAGGGACATGAAACTATGCATCTTGCCTGAGGCTGAATGTGGAGCTACTTAGGCAACCTGACTCCAGGGCTTGCACTCTTAATGACTATGACATCTCTTTAACTCTCAAAGATTATTTCTCTATATTGCAATTAATATTGCTTCTAGTTCTGTGAGCAATGCACCAAAAAACACTGTGATACTTTCTCTGACAGCTCACAGGTTAAAGTATAACTTGGCAGAAATCAAAGGCATTCTCTGGGTGGTATCACCGATGTGGTTAGACTCGACCACTCCACGTGAACCACAGAGAAGAGGATCCAAAAGCATCTTGCCTGTGGCAAATCAGCAGCTGTGATAATTTAATGGGGAAAGATTTTATCAACTATTTGGGCTTCTGGGACATAACGTGAGATGGATATAGATAGATGGATAGACAGATAAATGAAAAATAGGTAAATCGATTTTGTCCCCCAAATTTATTTGGCAGGCATTCACATGAAAGCTCAAATCTTTCTATGCTGAGTGAAAATGCTTTCTTTTATCCATTCACCATTTTCTGAGCCAACTGTCCTTGGTTCAGACGAAACAGTATTTGAACAAAACAATAGGGCACCGCTTGCTCCTGGAGCCCCACAGATGTGTGGGGGCCACTTCTACTGGGAGAGGGAGTCAGAGGGCTGAAGGGTCCACCCACTTGGCCGCTCCTGCTAAGGGACTGAAAGGCATCTTTGTATATTGTCTGTATACAAGTATACTGTATACAAGTATACTTTTTATACTGATCCCCCACTGTCTTTGTGTTCATGGTTCCTGGGGGTCTCGTGGAGTTGCTTCTACTCTTGTGGGCTCTACTTTCTGGAGTCTTATTACAGGCATCTTACTGTTTTCCTCTTTATTACTCTCTGCTCTTAGTATTGTGTGTAGTTCAGGTGCTTTCTGGGCCCCAGAAATTTAACTATTATAACTATTTTTTAAAACTATCTTTAAATTATTTTCAGGATTTTGTGCTGAGGAAAGAGAACTCAGTATGCACTAGTTTCTCATATTAAAAGTGTAACCTGGTATCTTCACTATTGAAAAATATTTTTGAAAAATCTGACTTTGACACTGTGTTCAGACCCTGAAATGTTTTCCTTGAAATTTGTGTGTGTTAGTCAGTCAGTTGTGTCCCAATCTTTGTGAACCCATGGACTATAGCCCTCCAGGCTCCTTTGTTCATGGAATTCTCCAAGTGAGATTACTGGAGTGGGTTGCCATTCCCTTCTCTAGAGAGTCTTCTAGAGAAGACTCTAGAACTCAGGGATCAAACCTGGGTCTCCTGCAATGCAGGCAGATTATTTACCAACTGATTCACCAGGGAAGCCCTTGGAATCTATCAGGGTACTTTCTTTTTCACCCTTTGAATTGGTCACAAGAAATTTGAAGTCAATCTTGAGTACAATACATGACTAAATGGAATAAAAACATTTTGGGCAAAATACAAAGTTAACGAGTGGCATGGCTTGTATAGTCATGAAACCAATATTGTTTTTGAAGGCAGAGTTAATGCTCAGCATATCAGAATCCTCTCTTATTTATCTGCTCATTTATTATATTTTTTTAATAAGCATTTTATTATGTGCCAAATATTTGCATGCATTCTTTAAGCATGCATGTTCCCTGATCATTTTGGAAAAATATTGCAATTGAATGTAAAATCCCAAACAGAGAGTCTTTATGTGTTCATAATGTTTACAGAGTACTTCTATCTGCCAGAAGCACCTGCATTCAAGGATAGTTTTTAGTTGCAATATTATCTCCAGACAGAATACACTGAGACATTTGTATTAACCTATTATTAACAAACTTACTTTCACAAAGCTATAATGAAATGATATACTTTGTAATTCCAAGACATTTTTCTTAATGCTACCAAAATCTTCAACCACATTTAGATTACAAGAATTATATAAATTTTGCTTCTTTGAAGTTGTCTCAGCTAAACATTAAACTGTTAAATTACTTATCCGTGATGTCCAGTTGTTAAGTTGTGACTGTAGAGCTTCTTCTTTTATCTCTCACAGAATCTTTACTGGTGGGTTTGACAAATGCAGAGCTAAGACCTCAAGAGTTTCTATTCCATTTTTCTCAAGTGCTAAAATGGCATTTGTGGCCCTAATAGCCTGAAAATTCTGATAGCTGAGTTTTCTGCAGGAAAAAAATTATTCTGCTAAAAATGTTCCCTATCTCACATGCTAGATATGGAATCCAGATGTACAGTACATGCAATAAATAAAGTAGTGTCTTAATAAGTTGATATTTAAGGACATTATTTCTAAAGATACTGTCTTCTAAGAAAGTTTTATAAAGAATATTCTCACTCATATTTCAAGTGATTTGCTAATAGAATTATGCATATATGTATGAATATGTTATGTGTGTATAGTGTTTATATAAACTGTGATTAATTAGCTCTGTACTAGAGTTTAATATGTAAACATTTTACTCCTATTTTCACTATGGTTTGCTACAGAAAGTTGTTTAAAATATACATTAATTGGCTTTCTGTGATAATTTTGTACAAGTTTTCTTTTACACTGTTAACAAAACAGCTTACTCTTGATAAATGACTTACTCTTTATTTGATAAAGAATGACCTAAAAATAATAATGTACAGTTTTAACCACCTACCCATGGCGAAAAATTGAAAGGAAAGAAGTTCAATCTTAATCGTCAATATAATAAGTAGAGTTAAACAATGCCGAAATCAAAGAAATTATTTAGAAAAGTCACATCTTATATGCACTTTCAGAGTAAAAACAGAACAAACAAAAACATTTAGTAGCCAATCTGGACAAGCACAGTAATTCCCTACTTTGCTAGTTCAGGTTTAAGATTCAGCAATCTCTTAACTTTCAAATAATTCTTAAATGTTGTACTTTAAAATCTCCAAGGACACTTCCAAGGATACATTTACATTCAACCACTCAAATTCATGGTTTCAATGTAAATTTGAAGTTACTAATCTATTTCATAATATTTGCAACAATTTGAAGATCAATTTTTATCTTGTTCTTGGCTTGCATTATTTTTAATTTGCTTATGATATTAAACATTTACAGATAGTATTGCTAGCCAAAGGCCAATAGTGTAAATGGGGTATTTCTCTTATTTCAGTGCAGCTATTAACCTATGGCCAACTTTAGCGAACATTTCCAAGGAGCTGTATGTAACAGAAAGTATTACTTGGATTCTTTCTTTTCCCTAGTGTTCGTGGACAGTGTCAAGATGTGCAGGGGTTTTGACACTCAGTTACTAGATTTTCTTAATTTGCATCGAAAGAGCACCCTTTTCTCAATACAAGACCTCCATTCCCCATGGGGGCTGAGATAGACTCTTCCGGAATAACGGAATGGCACCTTTTACCATTTAGAGTCAGAGAGAAGGACATAGAGCAAGGAGAGAGTGCAGTGCTCGTGGGGACAGCCTGTCTCCTCGCCTTCCCTCCTGGTGGTGGCGGGGGTCGGGGGTGGGGGTCCAGGGGCGTCCGGGGGTAGGGGTGATGAGAGGATGAGAGACGCAATCACCTGGTTTTCTTCCCTCAAGTTAAGGGATTGAGGCATCAAAGAATTATTCTTCAAGGGATATGTCGTCATCCCTGCTGGAAAGCTGCTCAGCCCCAAGGCTGCTGGTTTGCCTCTGCTGGAGGAGTGACAGATGCAGAGAGATGGCACAGCGGGACGCCCAGTCAGAGAGGAACGAAAGGACTACCCTTGAGTTCTCAGGCTCTGAGGCAGGTGGAAGGTGGCTTCTGCTTGTGACACAGGCCCCAGCATGATGAAATCGGGGGCTGGAATTCTGCATGGGAACACTATAGGAAGGGAATACTATTTTGCATGGGAACACTATAAGCCCACCTGGGACTTCCCAGGTGGCACTAGTGATGAAGAATCCCGCCTGCCAAGGCAGGAGAGGCAAGATACGCAGGTTCAGTCCCTCGCTTGGGCGGGAAGATCCCCTGGAGTAGGAAGTGGCAACTATTCCAGTATTCTCTACTCCAGTATCCGAGGGTTAGGGTTAGGGTTAGGAAAATTCCATGGACAGAGGACCCTGGCAGGCAACAGTCCATGGGGCCACAAAGGCAGGACATGACTGAGCGACTAAGCACTGTAGGATGAGAAGGACACTGCCCCCTCAAAAGAATGGGCCGCCCAAAGAGGGTCAGCCTGAGACCTCCTGGGCACTCTCAAGATCTGGGGATGCTGATGAAGATTGAGTCCCTGGCTGGACAACAGGGCCTCTTGAGTCCCCTGCTCTTCCTCAATGGACACGAATTAATCAAAGGGACAGCGATGTAACCATGGACAGTCTCCCAAGGAGAAATCTCTCTGCTCCAATGCCACATGGGTGAGTGCAGGGAAGAGTGTGTGTGAGGGGTGGGGTGAAGGCGGAAGAGCAGACCAAGAAAAGAACTTTGCTTTAAATCTCACAAGCTTGAGATTTTTATATAAAAGAAGCAAAATCTTTAAAGCTAAAAATGAGAAACATTTAAGAAGTGGATTGATTTGTCTCTAAGGAAGTTCAATACCCAGGGAAAGAGAGAATAAAACCAAAGTGGTAACGATTGTTAAAAAAATAAAAATAAAAAACCTACTCCAAATCATGTAGTTATTTTCAAGCGTAGACTGCTAAAGCTGAGAGGCTCTTAGAGACAACACCCTTCTCCTCTTTGAATGACTGCCCCATAGTATCTGCTCAATAGATATTGCTGAACACATGAATCCTCCTAATTTACCAACAAATTAAGTATTTTCTCTAAATTCAGTTAGTAGGATGTGTCAGAATAAACACTGGAGCCATAATACTTGATTTTCAATTCAGTACTTCCCTGGTGGCTCTGAGGGTAAAGCGTCTGCCTATAATGCGGGAGACCTGGGTTCAATGCCTGGGTTGGGAAGATCCCCTGGAGAAGGCAATGGCAACCCACTCCAGTACTCTTGCCTGGAAAACCCCATGGACTGAGAAGCCTGGTAGGCTACAGTCCATGGGGCCACAAAGAGTCAGACACGACTGAGCAACTTCACTTTGCTTACAATTAAGTTGTATCAAAATTTGGATATAAACACTGTTTAACTTACTTTTTCGATCTGAATGAAAATTCTACTTTAAAGACTTAAACTGTGACAATTTTTTAAATGACAGAGTCTTCTGGACTTTGTTTTTCAATCATTGTTAACTTGCATGGTTTAGTTAGAAAAACCCGGGGACCAAATATGTATATTTGTATACATATTTGTATTGTATATTATACAATAGTATAATTCTGAAGAAAATCCTGTGTGTTGTTCAGGGCTTCTCTGACCCCCTGGCTTGTGTATGATCAATGTCTTCTTAAGAAATAACCATCAGTTAACATGACAATGTGAAGATATAGAAATTTTTGGATGGTTCATGTTTAGAAACGTTAGTTAGCATTAAGAGTTCCTAAATGTCCATCACAGAACCTCGATCAAATTCAAAGCTTACAGAGTGCAAAATAACTTTTCATTATATGGGGGGAATAGTTTTGCAGTTCCTTGTTATGTTTTTGAAGAAAGGTAAGTAAACATATTAAGTAAATGGGACTTAAGTATCATCCTGTCGGTGAAGAGAACAAGTTGGGAAGACAACAATATAACCGAACAGTCCTTGATGATATTAGCAAAAATATATTTGCCAAGCCAAACTTTCAGGGCCCTAGAGATACTGATGATGAATGATTAATTGACACGTCAAAATATTGCCTTCTGCACTTGCATTTTTGCAGAAAACCACATCCATGGACACTACAAACCCCTTATATGGATACTGACAAACCCCTTATATGTATCCAGCAAAACAAATGGTGTGATATGTCTGTCATGATCGTGGCTACTACCCACTTTCTTAGTCCTAGAAGGAGTTCATGATATGGCAAATTTGAAATGATGGCATATTGTGTGATCTCCTTAGCATGCCTTCTGCTGATAACAACCTGTGCAGAGGTCTACATGCTGTTCTCCTTGCAACGGTGAGTCGATTGCAGTTGTAGCAAAGGTTATACCATGGATAGTTAACAATATAAATGATGCATACACTTATGAATTTTATAGATTCAATTCTACCTTTTAGGAAGCATACAAATAAAATTAAAGTGATAATAAATTTCAGTAATAGATGATTTTGACAATTTTAACCAATTTGCTAGAATGATTTAATTGCAAATGTCCCCAAGGCCATTCTCAAAGCTATATTATGTAAGAGGATGGAGGAAATTTTTCCAATATAAAAAATATATTTTCTTGTAAATGGAAACCCTCAGAAGGAAGAGTCGATTTAAAAAATAAATTTCTAGAACATATAATACAAAATCAAATTTCATGCAATTTGTTCTCATGACTGATTTAAATACTTAGAGTTCCAATCCAGCCACTTTATTTATGAGCCTTCTGCTCTATGGAAACCCCAGGAGAGAGCAGATGTTATTTGGGAAAAAAGGCAAAGACAAAGCTTTCTCCAGCCATATGAAATTCCTTCAAATAAAATTTTGGTCTAGTTCTCTCATTCCTATTTCTTCCAACTTTAAATGTATAGCATTAGGAATGGCATCACTGCTCGTTGTGTGTCTGACACGAGTATCTGAGGACCTTTCCCTTGGAGAATAGGTTTCAAGCATTTATCAAAAAGTTGGAGAAGGAAATGGCAACCCACTCCAGTGTTCTTGCCTGGAGAATCCCAGGGACGGGGGAGCCTGGTGGGCTGCTATCTATGGGGTCGCACAGAGTCGGACACGACTGAAGCAACGCAGCAGCAGCAGCAGCAGCAGCAGCGAGTGAATAATGAAATGTTAGCATTTACTCTGTGCCATATATTTTATTACTTGTGGCGCTTTACCTTTCAGGAAGCACAAGAGAAGTCAGAGATAAGTTGGTGGCAAATACATACGACTATTCACTATGAAAGCATCACTGTTGGGATGGTTATCAAGTACTTTCCAGGTGGAGAGCTGTGTGCTAAAGAGTAGACATGGTTTCATCACTACAAGAAGCTGTATCATCCAAAAAGCAATATAAGTAAGTTAAGTGGTAAGTGTCAGTCATTCATTCATGCCCAATTCTTTGTGACCCCATGGACTGTAGCCCACCAGGCTTCTCTGTCCATGGAATTCTCCAGGCGAGAATGCTGGAGTGGGTTGCCATTTTCTTCTCAAGGGGATCTTCCCAGCCCAGGGATTGAACCCCGGTCTTCTGCATTGCCAGCAAATTCTTTACTGTCTGAGCCACTAGGGAAGCCCCAATATAAGTAAATGGATCAGAAAATTAGTAACAGGTGATTGAGGGACTTCTTTGGCGGTCCAATGGTTAAGACTCAGTGCTTTCACTGCAGGGGGGCATGGGTTCCATCCCTGGGTGGAGAACTAAGTTCCCACATGCCACAAGGCATGGCCACATAATAATAATAATAATAAATTTAAAAAACTCTTTCAAAAAATAAAATAACAGATTATTGAAGTGTAGGTCTTATGAACAGACTGCATTGTTAGCTGAATCTATTCTGAAAGAAAGCAAGCATGTCCTCCCTTCATACCACAGTTGAGGGACAAAGCAAGGACTGATCTGAATAAGATACAGTTGCAACGATCTTTTGTCACTATGTACTGAATGAAGATAGCACGTAATGACAAATTCAACTTTAATGGTTTTAATCATTTGATTAGATATTTGAAAAACTGATATTGAGTACAGTTTACATAGCCAGCACTATGTTAGGTGCCAAGGATAGAATAATAAGGCTGACAAAGCTTAAAACCTAGTGTGTGAGATAGAAAAATAAGTAAATAAATAAATGGTAAAATGTCAGGTACTAAGAAGGGCTCTGCAGAGAAGTAACAGAACGTAATGAAGTAAACAGTGACCAGGAGGCAGCTTTAAGACTGAGTCGTCATGATCCTGAAACATGCTTAATTTGACACCTGAACAGTAGAGAGGACAGCGGTGAATGGGACTTCCTGGAGGACTGGATGGTGTGAAGATCCTAGAAAGTGAAAGTGAAGTCGCTCAGTTGTGTCTGACTCTTTGTGACCCCATGGACTGTAGCCTACTAGACTCCTCAGTCCATGGAATTTTTCAGACAAGAGTACTGGAGTGGGTTGCCATTTCCTTCTCCAGGGGATCTTCCTGACCCAGGGATCAAACCCGGGTCTCCCGCATTGCAGGCAGATGCTTTACCATCTGACCCACCAGGGAAGCCCAAAATTTAAAAAGGAGAGCTGATAATTGATATTTGGACACTTTGATCTGTATCAAACTCAGAGGTAGTTATTACTAACATCAGTTCATAATACTTACATAAAGGTCTAAGTTATTTGGTTTGTTTTGAGTAAGCAGGACTGTAAAGAAACAATTATTATACAGTATGTTCCCCAAGTGAAGCTCTTTGTCCTGGGTATGTTTATGTAATAGTGATAATATTCTTATATAAAAAAAATAAACCCCAACTTTTCATCAAAGATAGGTTTGGTATATGCTTAGTTCAGTCTGGTGAGATGCTGAAAAATGATTTCAAATTGCACCCATAAGATCCATAGTTATAAAATGTTTCTTTTTTTAAATCATGATCTCAGCTCTGAACTTTTTATATGTAAACAGGGAATGTCCAATTCTCAAGTCCATAATTTCCTATTTCTAATAAGGTCAAGGAACTTTGGTTTGAATTTTCAAAGTGACTTGTTACACTTTGCATTTTTACTGTTAACCTGTTTATTACACCTGCTAAAAATTAAGCAATGCCACTTTGATTTGTCTACATAATTTAAATAAGCTTACCCTCCTCACATTAGGCAAGGAAGTACTTCTCTATAGTTATTCATCATATTCAATATCATCAAAGGTAAGCTTTGCATCACAGCATACTGATATTTCAGTATATCCCAAACACTGTCAACTCAAGCTGAGTTGGTTGATGGCCAAGCCCCAGGCTCATTTGCTCTCCTTCTGCGTGGCTTGCTTGCTGAAGTGGGGGCAAAACCGTACAACAAATCCCTTGGAAACACCTAGTATGAAGGCAGGGAGTGTGAGTTGTAAGAATTGGATGAGGGGGTGAATGGTCATCAATGAGGCTGGGTGTGTCATCAAGGGAACCATCCCTGAGGATTATTCAGGATATGGTAAGGAGTTCTGATTTTATTATTAATTCAAAGGGATTCACTGCAGAGGTTTCATCCCAAGAGAAACGAATTTTGATTTAGGCTTTAAAAAGATTGTTTTGGCTGCTTTGAGAAGAATAGTTTGTTGGGGGGACGAGTGGAAACAGAACCAGAATTGGGATGCTATTGCCATAATCGAGTTGAAACGTGAGGGCAGAAGTAGAGATGTTGTTTTCAGTTGCAGAATAGTTACTAAGTGGGATCTGTGGATGAATTAGATGTGGGTGATACAGGGAGAAGAGGGAAGAGGTATTGAGGACGGTTCCTAGACTCTTGGCTTGAGCAGCTTGGGATGGCTGTACAAGTTGAGCATAACAGGGAATTCAGGGAAGGAGCAGGATCAAAGGGTGGATTTTGAAATGGAGATGACAGATATACAATTGAACATATAAGTAATGAAATGAAGAGGTGATGAAAGAGCTGGAGAAATAGCGTTGAGAGCCATGTCCAAATAGATGATACGCAAAGCCTTAGCATTGGATATTATTTAAAGTGAAAGTGATACAGGCAAGCAAAAGTGGCATAGGACCATGACCTGGGTCACTTCAACATTTAGCAGTTAAGTAGAAGTGGATGCAGCCGGCAAAGGAGTTGAGTAGAATCACCCCTTCTCTCTTCACTTTTTCCCAATTGCCTTGTGATATCACTTTGGGTCTTGGCCCAGGAGTGCGAAGGCCCTACTTCTAATTGCAACTTATCAAGGTTCAAGCTCACTCACAAGATCACCCCTCATGAATTTTCCACCATTTTCATAATGTTTTAGCTCTTGGTTTCTCTCCATTACTAATGGTTTTCATGTTATCTTCTAGTTTGTCTCCCCGCCTACTCTGGTCATGATCACAATGATCACATTTCTCCTGGATCCCTTGCTGCCAGAGTTGCTTGTGTTTCCTGCCCAAACAGATCTGCACGACCATCCACTGTACCAAGCTGGTCACCTCATCCTGCAAGACAAGGCAAGCTGTCTCCCGGCCATGCTGCTGGCTCCGCCCCCAGGGTCCCACGTCATTGATGCATGCGCTGCCCCAGGCAATAAGACCAGTCACCTGGCTGCTCTTCTCAAGAACCAAGGGAAGATCTTCGCCTTTGACCAGGATGCCAAGCGACTGGCGTCTATGGCTACCCTGCTGGCCCGGGCGGGGGTCTCCTGCTGCGAGCTGGCCGAGCAGGACTTCCTGGCGGTCTCGCCCTCGGACCAGCGTTATTGTCAGGTCCAGTACATCTTGCTGGATCCCTCCTGTAGCGGCTCTGGGATGCCCAGCAGGCAGCTGGAGGAGCCCAAGTCTTGCACGCCGAGCCCGGAGCGCCTGCGAGCACTGGCTGCCTTCCAGCAGCGGGCACTGAGCCACGCGCTCACGTTTCCCGCCCTGCGACGCCTCGTCTACTCCACGTGCTCTGTCTGCCAAGAAGAGAATGAAGACGTGGTGCGAGCCGCCTTGCAACAGAGCCCGGGGGCCTTCAGGCTGGCTCCCGTCCTCCCCTCCTGGCCGCACCGAGGCCTCAGTGCCTTTCCAGGCGCTGAACACTGCCTCCGGGCCTCCCCTGAGACCACGCTCACCGGTGGCTTCTTCATCGCGGTGCTTGAGCGGGTAGAGGAGCCGAGCTCCGGCTCACAAGCCAAAGCAGCAGCGTCAGAGCTGACGCCCAGCCCAGCCCCAAAGGGGAAGAAGAGGCGGCGGAAAGCGGCGGCTGCCCCTGGCACGTAGTGGGCGCAGAGCGCCGACTCCTCTCAGGCCCCAGATGGCAGTCTGGTCATGGCTAGAGGAAGAAGACCGGGAACCCTGTTCCTCCAGCTGGAGAGAGGACACTCCTCTGCTTTGGGTCCCCTTCCCTGGGCTGTGCTTTTGTGGGTGACGCACTGCTGCTCACAAAAATAAAACGCAGGACATGGTCTAAAAAAAAAAAAAAAAAAAAAAGGTATTGACCTTTATCAGAAATGGAGACTTCCTGACTCCCAGATTTCTCTTGTGCAGCCCTGGAGTCCTCAGCTTTGGATGAGTTTTATCACTTGATATCACTGTTCCTAAACTGATGAGCATCCCTGCAGTAATTCATAAAAGCATCTTGGAGCATCCATACCAATGCATGGTATCTGAACATAACTGATTAACTTGAGGTGTGAGCTCTGTCCATTTCTAGGCAGTGTTCTATTTCCGTCTTATCAGTTGTCAACACTACCAATCAATGTCATTTTCCAAAGATACATCCCACTGTTTTTTAGCTCCATCTCAATTACCTGTTCTCTCACTCTCAGAAGATATTGCTTCTGTTTTAATCTGATCATGACAACATTACTTCTGACTCTTATAACTTTATGTGTCTTCCATTCAAATCCTTCCATTCTTTTGGTATTCTTTCTTTTTGACCAGTTTCAACCCATGCACTTATATTTCCAATCTTTTATTTTTTCTTAGTAATGTGCTTTGTGAATGACTCTTGCAGATCTCATTTCTAATGTGTGTGTGTATATATATATATGTATTTTTTTGTACAAGTATTGCCACCCTCTGCCTGCAGACACAAGTAGTCCGCTCTCTTGAAATACTCTCTCCTTCAAGGCACCCTTCTGCACCGCTTGTCTTCCTTGCCACACATCTTGAAAAAGTAGCTTACCCTTGCTGCCTGTACTTCATTGCCACCTTTCCACCTCCTGTCACTTCAATGTCTCCCTCGTCTCCCCAAATCTACCCTAGTTTTCCACGTTTTCCTCCTCCTTCCTTCGTGAGCCTGGTGACCACCTTCGCCTTCCTTCTTGCTGCTGCTAAGTCGCTTCAGTCGTGTCCGACTCTGTGCGACCCCAGAGACAGAAGCCCACCAGGCTCCCCTGTCCTTGGGATTCTCCAGGCAAGAGTACTGGAGTGGGGTGCCATTGCCTTCTCCGTCACCTTCCTTCTTAAGTTTCCCTTGTTTCCAGAACAGTAACCTGTATTTTCCACTTTCTGTTTCTTGTGCTTGATCTTACTTTTGCTACATCCTATTATGTTTTGCTTAAGTTTTTAACTGTGACTGTTGTTGTCATCATCATCACTTCTTTTCTCTGTTCACGATCTGTTCACCCTCAAGGTCTCCTCTTCTCAGACCTGTTCTCTGTGGACTGCTTATCTTGCATTTCCAGCTGTCAGATCTATTTCTATATTCTGCTGGATTTTTTTTTCTAGTACGTTAAACTGAACAGATATAAAAGTGAACTCATTCTATTTTCCAAACTAATTCTTTCTCTTGACTTTGAAATTTTGATTTATGACAGCATCATTCTTTCAGTGACTGGGGCCAGAAACTGTCGGAGACACAGTTGTGTTTTTTGCTGTTGCTCACACTTCCCAGTCATTTCACCAACAAGTGGCCACTTTTTAAGATTCACAATCCTTTCATCTTTATCTCTGAATGTTGTCTTGCCTGTCTATTATCTTTACCAATTGCTAGTCCCTCTAGCTTGAATGTGGGCACTGCTTCCTGGGGTATATTTGATATTCCCATAGCTTCATGATATAATTTTTATATCCATTCCAATTTTTTGCACATAACATAATTCTCCAAATCAAAATGGTTTTCTATTTCACAATAAATTAAATTAAATACATCCAATCCAAATTATGATTTCAATTTTCCTTTCCAAGCTTACTTCCCATTACTTATTTTGTGTGTGTGTGTGTGTATTTTCCATTCACATTACAATTTGCATCAAACTCTAAATACTCTTTCATTTCTTGAAACATACTCATTTGTTAATTTCTTATACAATTTCCTCTGTCTGGTACATTTTGTTTTCTGTCTCTATTTGCTGAAACTTTAAAAATGCCCTTCTGTGTGGGCCCTCCCTGATTTCTCCTGACTTCTGAAACTGTAAGTGTTTGTCTGTCTTGAAAAAGCCACTTTCTAATGAAAAGCAAGGCAGAAACTAGAGATATGCTAACCGGTAAACTGGGTGATCATCTGCTCTGGAAGGATAAACGGTAAAGTCAAGGTCAGTATCCACTGGATTGTCGAAAAAGCAAGAGAGTTCCAGAAAAACATCTATTTTTGCTTTATTGACTATGCCAAAGCCTTTGACTGTGTGGATCACAATAAACTGTGGAAAATTCTTCAAGAGATGGGAATACCAGACCACCTGATCTGCCTCTTGAGAAACCTATATGCAGGTCAGGAAGCAACAGTTAGAACTGGACATGGAACAACAGACTGGTTCCAAATAGGAAAAGGAGTACTTCAAGGCTGTATATTGTCACCCTGCTTATTTAACTTATACACAGAGTACATCATGAGAAACGCTGGGCTGGAAGAAGCACAAGCTGGAATCAAGCTTGCTGGGAGAAATATCACTAACCTCAGATATGCAGATGACACCACCCTTATGGCAGAAAGTGAAGAGGAACTGAAAAGCCTCTTGATGAAAGTGAAAGAAGACAGTGAAAAAGTTGGCTTAAAGCTCAACATTCAGAAAACGAAATCATGGCATCTGGTCCCATCACTTCATGGCAAATAGATGGGGAAAGAGTGGAAACAGTGTCAGACTTTATTTTTGGGGGCTCCAAAATCACTGCCGATAGTGATTGCAGCCATGAAATTAAAAGACGCTTACTCCTTGGAAGGAGGGTTATGACCAACTGGCAACCCACTCCAGTGTTCTTGCCTGGAGAATCCCAGGGACGGAGGAGCCTGGTGGGCTGCCGTCTATGGGGTTGCACAGAGTCAGACACAACTGAAGCGACTTAGCAGCAGCAGCATATAGCATGTTAAAAAGCAGAGACATTACTTTGCCAACAAAGGTCTGTCTAGTCAAGGCTATGGTTTTTCCAGTAGTCATGTATGGATGTGAGAGTTGGACTGTGAAGAAAGCTGAGTGCCAAATAATTGATGCTTTTGAACTGTGGTGTTGGAGAAGACTCTTGAGAGTCCCTTGGACTGCAAGGAGATCCAACCAGTCCATTCTGAAGGAGATCAGCCCTAGGATTTCTTTCAAAGGAATGATGCTAAAGCTGAAACTCCAGTACTTTGGCCACCTGATGGGAAGAGTTGACTCACTGGAAAAGACTCTGATGCTGGGAGGGTTTGGGGGCAGGAGGAGAAGGGGACGACAGAGGATGAGATGGCTGGATGGCATCACTGACTCGATGGACGTGAATTTGAGTGAACTCCGGTAGTTGGTGATGGACAGGGAGGCCTGGTATGCTGCAGTTCATGGGGTGGCAAAGAGTCAGACACAACTGAGCGACTGAACTGAACTGAACTGAACTGAAGGTCAATTACTGATCTTGCAAACATAAGATGAGTGAGTGAAAGTCACTCTGTTGTGTCTGACTCTTTGTCATCCCATGGACTATACAGTCCATGGAATTCTCCAGGCCAGAATACTGGAGTGGGTAGCTTTTCCCTCCTCCAGGGGATCTTTCCAACCCAGGGATCAAACTCAAGTCTCCTGCATTGCAGGCGGATTCTTTACCAGGTGAGTTACAAAGGGAGCCCAAACATTAGAAACTAAATACTAAATGGGGGCAGTTACTTCTATTGTATTGGGAATAAATATGAGAAAGCAGTAAACTAAATAATGCACCAGAGACGATGTTGATGTCTTGTCTTGAATCCTGGTTAACTGTGTCATCCTTGTTTTCATCCCCCCACCTCCCATTTTTACAATAATAAAGTAAAAAATTCTGATATCTTAATCTACCATCAGTGACCCATCATGGCAGGGATTCTCACTGGTTGAGACAGGAATGGGTCAGTAGCATCTTCACAGCAGGGAACATATTCAAATCTTAGTGAAGGTGTCATGGTCATAGATTAAAAGTGTGCAACCCCCTCTCCCCACACACACTCAATTCTACCCCCACCCCTCAAAAGTCAAAATACTCCCTAGGGCACATTATCTTTTATACAAAGTGAAAAACTTTGCCAGTCCAGGTTCGATGCACGATACTGGATGCTTGGGACTAGTGCACTGGGACGACCCAGAAGGATGGTATGGGGAGGGAGGAGGGAAGAGGGTTTAGGATGGGGAACACATGTATACCTGTGGCGGATTCATTTTGATATTTGGCAAAACTAATACAATTACGTAAAGTTTAAAAATAAAATAAAATTAAAAAGGAAAAAAAAAAAGAAAAAAAAAAAAAAAACTTTGTTTGTTTTGGCTGGGCCACAAGGCATATGGGATCTTGGTTTCCCAACCAGGTATGAAACCTGAGTTCACTTTTAACCACTGACCCACCAGGGAAGTCCTTGATAAACGTTTTGAAGGCAGGTATTATTCATTATTGCGTCTCCCAGATCACATCATATAGCATACATATGTGAGTGCTCAGTTGCTCAGTTGTGTCTAACTCTTTGTGACCCTATGGGCTGTAGCCCTCCGGGTTCCTCTGTTCACGAATTTTCCACTCAAGAATACTAAAGCGGGTTTCATTTCCCACTTCAAGGTATCTTCCCGACCCAGGGATCAATCCAGCATCTCCTGTGTTTCTTGCATTGGCAGCAATTTTTACCATGGTGCCACCTGGGAAGTCCGTATGGTACATGCTATGCTAAGTTGCTTCAGTCGTGTCCGACTCTGTGCGACCCCAGAGACAGCAGCCCACCAGGCTCCCCCGTCCCTGGGATTCTCCAGGCAAGAACACTGGAGTGGGTTGCCATTTCCTTCTCCAATGCATGAAAGTGAAAAGTGAAAGTGAAGTCGCTCAGTCGTGTCTGACTCTTAGCGACCCCATGGACTGCAGCCTACCAGGCTCCTCCGTCCATGGGATTTTCCAGGCATATGGTACATAGTTGAGACTAAAGAAATTTTTTTATGATTGAATGAATAGGCAATTTGGATAAAAAATAAAGTTCCACATAGTCTCCTTAATTACAGAATTAGGGTAATTTTTCCTACTTGAATATAAAGTAAGATCCTCTTCATTTATAAGGCTTGGGGGCAGATACCATGATTTCATACTTCATTCTGAGAATTATTTAATGAAATATCGTACCCTCCTCTCTTACTTATTAGAATATTGAAGCCTGGAAAATCATAATTTTAATCATCAACAATGGAGTGTAGTTTTATTCCAGACACTAGAGTGCTCTAACTTTTAAATTACTTTTCTTTGGTGAATATAATGAGACCTTAAGGAGGGAAATGAAGAAAATATGAGTAAGTATAGCTGGTTGCTTAAAATTCTTATTAAAGGAAAATTTATGCCTTATAAGGGTTGTTTTGTTAACAGACAAAATGACATATTTGACAAAATACCTCAGCCAATATTTCATTTTCTTTTTTAAAAAATTGATATCCATCAAAAGGCAAGTCTAGGAAAAAATATAAAAGAGACTTATTTTAAGTGACATGTTATTAAGGAAATATTAATAAAAGTATCTATGAGCTTGTTTCAAGCCCCAAGATTTAATAAAAATATCCCTTTTGACAAGCAAAATTTTATATTATTTCTAATCTCAGTTTAGACACATGCTAAAAAGTAATACTTCCTTGGTAGCTCAGTGGTAAAAAAAAAAAAAAATCTACCTGCCAACACAGAAGACACAGGAGACTCAGGTTCAATCCCTGGGTTGGGAAGATCCCCTGGAGACGGAATTGGCTACTCATTTCAGTATTCCTGCCTGAAGAATCCCATAGATAGAACAGCCTGGCAGGTTACAGTCCATGGGGTCGCAAAAGGGTTGGACACTACTTAGCGACTGAACAACAACAAAACAACAAAGAGCAATACTAAAATAATATGAAATATTTGAGGTTCTACTCTGTATCAGGCACTTTTCTTAGTATTTTATATTGCATACCTTATATTAATGGGTTATAAATGCCACCAAATGCTTTACTTATCTTACCGCTAATATCTCTTTCCAATGAAACTTTCCAATGAAAATATTGTCATCTTCATTAGACATAATAAGACACTAAAACTCATACAAATTAGTGCCAGATTAGATATGAATATGTGTGCCTAAACTCTAAAGATTTTTATGTCATCACATAGACAGTATTTTCCAATCATACTGCAAGATGTGGTAAAGAATGTTGTGATAAGTCTTAAGTATTTTATTTCCTCTTTTGTTTTTCTCCATGTTTCAGTATAAGCCAAGTAAAAGTAGGGTCAATAAGAGATGACTTATGGCCCACCAATGAAGAAGCTTTCCTGTATAAACATTATCCTGTTATTCACTTGAATCTGAATACTTTTTAAAAAATGCTTCATACTCTCTCACAGACATACCATGTACAAGTGCACATGAAAAGTGTGTTTTGCATAGTTAGAATTCCAAAAAGAGGGACAAGAAAACTGGACATCAGTGTTTCTTAAAGAGACAGGAATGCAAAATTTAAAATCTCCAGCATAATACAAAAGTAGAATTTTTACAATTCAAGTGCTCTAAAATAAGAACATCCGAGAAGCTACCAAGTTTTACAAAACCACTTGAAGAAAACACTTGCTATGTGCTATCACCTTATACACTGCATCTGAGTGAATCCATCTGGTATTAACAGATGTTTAGTTGCCAAAGAGAGGAATTATGGCTCATGATTTATGGTGAAATGATATTACATAAAGCCATACTTTATGTCATCATTCCTGAACTGATAATTATAACCATAAATTGGCCAAAGTCAAACAATGACTCTTCTGGAGAGGTCAATAAAGGAATCAATGCAGCAGATGTTTGCAGGGTTTGTCAAAAGAAGGCAAGGGATATTTTATGTGTCTTGGTCAACAGAAGTCATTCAGTAAATCATGTTGTTCATTTAAATGATGTCTGCTCATCTGTCTTTGTATGTGTTACATCATAAAATGGAACAAACTATTGGGGTCTATTGATGGGCCCCTCTGTATTGTAGAGACCTAAAATTAGAGAATCCACTGTTTACACACATGTAAGACCACCCTGGATGGATCCATTTAAGCGTACGGATCTTATGGTCTTGCCTTTCTTCATTAGATTTTAGCACTAAATCTGTCACTATAACCCTATCTTAGTCCATTTGGGATGCTGAAACAAAAACAGTATAAACTGGGAGGTTTACAAGTAACAGAAACTTTTTTCTCACAGTTCTGAAGGACAGGAAATCCAAGATCAAGCCACCAGTAGACCTGATATCAGTGATGACCATCTTCTTACTATAATGTCCCATGGTAGGAATGAGGGATCTCTTTGAAACCTCTGTTTCAAGGGAATACATGCCATCATGAGGGATTCACCTTCATGACCAGATCACCTCCCAATTCCTAGTATCATTACATTGGGATTAAGATTTCAACATATTAATTTTGGGAGGACACAAACGCTCAGACCGTTAGTAGTCTCCACATAAATAAGATTCATATAACATGATTAAATGAGTCAGGTGGAGGTTGTACATTAAATCTGTAGAAGTAGCACAGAGAGATAAATAATTAATGATCCTACATCCACTGTGAGTTTAGAAAATGAAGATAATAATAAGTGGCTCATAGATAAATGACATGCAGTGTTGGGATGCAAATACAGCCTCTATCTGAAGGCATTACTTTGCTAAACATAGAAAGAACAGAATATGTGGATAATGTCACATGATCTCTATGTATTTATTTTATCAGCCATTAAGTAAAAGACAACTATTGATAGTTTATGGATTTAAAAAAAGGTATTAGTCTATTTCAGAACAATGGTTTTGAAAATGTATTCTTGAGGAATAATGATTCTGTAAGTTGTTATTCTAGTAAACATTAGGTGAGAACTGGATTCTGAGGATAAATATGTTTGCGAAAACATGGGTTAAAAAAGTGAAAGTGGTCTCTTGCATGACTTAGAACTTTTAAAATGCTAGTGAGCGGGTGTGCGGGTTCTGGGTATGAATGTGAGCACTCCCATCCTGTCTCTCTTTGCTGAATGTAGCTTCAACAATAGGGCAGAATGCATGGAGCAGCTACTGGAGATTTCTTGAAAGTAAATAGTACCAGATGGATTGGGGAAGAAGCCCAGACTCAAAGTACCACTGAACTAGCTGGGAGTTTACCATTTTCATTCATTCTGTGACTATTGGCCTGAACAAGGCACGTGGACCCCTTAAGGGGACTCCTGTGTGGACTAAAGGAGTTCTAAGTGAAGTCCTCTAGTTTACATTTGAGGAGCAGGAAAGGGGTCCTCTGGCCATGACAACGGGGGCAGCAGGGCAGCAGTCATCTACGATTCCGAAGGAAAGGAAGCAGCCACTCCATTCAGAGAAGCTGCGGTCCAAGATGACAGGAATGAAATTATTTTTGTTTCCTCTGTCCTGCTCCTTGGCTTCAGACATGAGTACATTTAAGCTAAGAACATAGCAGAGCAAGGGAAATCAAGTCCCAGCTTTTGGACCAAAGGCCCAAAAGGGGAGCCCTAAGGGAAACAAAAGTACCAGGGTGATCACAGAGCTCAGAGAAGTGACCCAATAAAGTTGTTAATGAACTTTTGTGCTCAGTCAGAGCTCCACATGCATGGATCTAATTGCACACAGTGTACCAAAGCCTTTAAGAACTGTAATAAACAATAGACTCACACTCAAGCCTCAGAATGGCCACAGGTGGTGCACACAGGGGGCAGATTGTAAAACAGTTCAAAGACATCCAAAATAGAAATGACACGGAAACAATAAGCCACAGAAAGGACTGGTTTGAATCTGTGGCTGGAACCAAACTGCGTTTATGGTTGGCTTAAACAAAAACATCAACATTCTCTAGAGGATTAAAGCAAGTCTCAAAACATAATGTTTAGAATGTCCAGGATACAGTCCAAACTTACTTGGCATACAATACCTACAAACCTTTTGATATGAATAGGGGAGGTTTTGGGGTTGGTAAAAAGAGTAGGCGGACTTTTTGCATTCTTATAAAGGCTCAATTTGTAAGTCAAGTTGTACTAATTCTCCTTGATTTGTAGGTCAGCCGTTTTCAAATCCTTAAAGAATTGGGTTGTAGCCTGAATAATATTAATGCACTGACCCATCCATCCAACTACATTATCTTCAATTTGCTTTTTTATATCAAGAGAGTTCTTCAACTAAGACTGAAATCAAGATTCCTACATTCTAGAATTAGAGCTGTTAGTAAACATTTTCTTTTTCTCTGGGTACATGACTTCATTTAGCTTGGGGTGAAGACCCACAGACACGTTCCTATCAGGTTCTGAATATCACCTTTCAAAATGGCCAACTCTGACCATAGAGCTGCTTTAAAAAAATGCTTTTAAGTATCTTGTTAGGTTTTAGCCAGTACAAATAGTAGATATTCATGGAAGCACTGAATGAGCTTATTGGCCAAAGAGGCATTCCTCAAAAGAATTCAAAAGACACTACTCTCCTAAGATCCAGAGCTATTCCCCCAAACAGGGAAAAGAAAGACTTAGATGATTTCCCGGAGAGCTGGTAGGACCCTAACCACAAATGGAGTGGAACCCACACTTCTATCCAACCAAATTTTTGGACCCCCAACATGACAGGTGAGCTACCTGTATACATAAAGACATGACATGCATGACAACCTTCACGTCCCAGGCAGGTAGAAAGCCAAACCAAGCTCTCAGGACACAAAAGGAGCTAAACAAAAAGGCAACAGCCATCCCTAGGAAAGAAAGGATCGGCAACCTTCTCAAAGGATTGGGTAGCCCAAAACCAAGTGCACAGGAGTCTGGATTGAGAAGGAGGAAATGATGTGAAATTTTACCTTCCTGTCTTAATGGGACACCACAGATATCTGGGAGAGCTGACTTTGGTAAGAATTCTTACCCTTTGCCAGCTTCTGCCAGTTTTCCCAGGATCCTGTGTAGACTCTGAAGAGAATGGGGTGTAAAGTGACAGTGTAACTCTGGAACCTTCCAGAATAAGATATTCCTTTAATACTAATTTCAGTTTCCCTTTGACTATTTAACCAGTTGCTAGGGGATCACGTGTAGTTCCATCAACCCTGGGAGGAGCTCATATGGGGGCATTCAAGCTGGTGGGGAAGAATTTGACAAAACCTTTGAGGACAATCTTTTTTCCTGTGTTCTGGCCAGTTGAAGCTGAAAGACCAATTTCTGGTCCAGTGTTTTAATGATGGAGCCCTGAAAGGGTGAACAGGGGTGGCAAGGTTTCTAGGCTTGGAGCTATTGCGGTTCTTCCGGCCACTAAAGGGGGGCCCTTGTTTCAATCTATGGTCTCTTCAAAGTGGGAGGGCAATTCAGATAGAGGATCAGTAGGATGAACATCAAGTAAAGGAGGAGAGAGTGAGAACTAGGAGTCAGGTTGCTCTTAAGAGTTTTTTGTTTTAGATCCCTCTTGCATCTTTCTCATTAGTCTTTGTAATAAAACTTTCAATGAAACTATTTTGGAATCTTGACGCCTACTGGAAGCTTCTGCATGACAAGTGAAATATTCTCTTTGTTTACTTGGGGCAAACTCACTTTTAAGTGTACTTTTTAAATGAATAATCTTATCTAATTGGGATGTTTCCCATAATGGCTGTTGTAATTCTGGACTGTCTCAGTAAAATTTTGCCATTTTTGTTGTTGATGTTATCTATAGCTTCCTGGATCACAGTTCTTTGACATAAATAAGCATGTGTGCCAGAAGGTGGCACAGTCACCTCTTCAAAACCCGAGATTCCTATTTCTTTGGCTAAGTGTTGAGTCTTGGAGCCAAATTAATACTTGAAAGGGATGTACCACTGGGTTGGGGATTTTTGTGGGGCTTTACAGTATAAGTCGTTGCATGAAATTTCCTTAAGGTTGGAGGGTGACCATCCCGTTGATCTAACCCATTCTGTGGCCAACTTATTTGAGTGTGAGAGGCTTGGATTCAGGTGCTGAGCCCTCCAACAGCTTTAAGTGTTCAATCCATGTTCCCCAATTTTACAGCTTTGGTTTTCAAGATTCCCATTAGCAGGACATCTAATATTTATTTCAGGGGATTTATTTATGATGGTGGATGCCCTGATGGCTTTTATAGACTGACGTGTATGTACTTAGGATTTGACCGTCAAAACAGTCTGAATTTCTTATTTTCCCAATTTCCCAGCAGTTTATGTTACGGACCTAACTCTGAGGCTTTGTGAGTCCCCTAAGGACTGACACCTATTGTGAACTTCCCATCAACTCTCCCAGAACTTTGCTGGACATTTTAACAAACCCTAGGATATTTTCAGAGCCCCAGAAACTTCCTGAGAAATAAGTAGATAAATAATTTTTTTTTAAATAAAGATTTTTGGATAAGAGAACATGATAAAAGGAGCAGAACTCAAATCTGAGTGACTTACCCCAGCCCTCCAAAATGATGAGAGGAACTGTGAACTCAAAGAGATCTTGCCCAGGTGCCATAGGCTGTTAACAGTCAGATCTGAACGCCATTCTTCAAAACATTTGCCAAAAACTGTTTTTAAAAAAATGGAAAAAATTTAGGTGATACAAACATTAACACTTCCTGGACAGTCTCCTATGGAAAACTGAAAAATGAAGTGGAAGGCAGGATACTCTTATAGGGTAGAGAACCAAGGAAAAGAAAGAGACAAATAGTAAATATCCAACGGGCTGGGATCACAGAGTCAACCTTGTTTCGGGTGAGAAGGCCCAGAGTTGGTTTGGCGTTGGGGGATTAGCTACCTGGACATGTGTTTCTGATCAAGGGGAGCATTTACAGGGACACAAAAGTTTTCTAAGTTCTGGTTGGCTGACCTGCCACCCCAAGCAGGAGCAGCTTTATCTTGGACTCAGAAAGTTATTTCAACACAGGTGAGTTGTCATAATCTCATTTGAAATGTGTGCCAAAGCTGTCAGGTAACTTGATCATCTGTTTTTCTAGGTGAATAAGGGTTTAAGCGGAATTCAACATTTGTTCAGGCATTAGTTTTACTGTCCATAAATAACAGAAAGAAACTGAGAAAAGGCAGGCCATGACTGAGCCATAAATCTCCTGTTGGCTTTATGCCTGGGACTAATGAAGGAAAAAGAAGGTGGGCCAAAATGAACAATAATTCAAAAGGGGCAATTGCATGTCCTTTAATTGATTTTATTCATAGTGTTCATAACCCTGAGATATCAGAACTTGAGACCGAAATTGGGGTGGGTCAAGTCCAAAGCAGAGGTGTCACCTTGGGTATTATCCACTTCAGCAACTTAGATAGAAAATAAATTACACACACACACACACACACACACACAGTAATTTCTTCATAGTGACATTGGCCTAGCCTAGCTGCAGCCAACTTCCTGTCTCTTACTAGCATATTGGCCCAAGAGTTGCAATCCAAGATTGATTGCACTTTCCTTTTTATGAGTCATGGTAGAAAAAAAGACATTTGAAAAACTACTCAATTTTTCTTGACACTCTCAAATAATTAGTTACTTCTCTACAGGAAAAAAAAAAAAAATTAAATCAAGCAGAGGCAAATAATTGTATTTACTAACTCAACTAACTTACTTAGCTTTTAATCTAAAAATGTATATTACTCCTTCATAATCTCTGATAATCTCGTAATACTTGCATATGGTAGGGAAATAAAAGAAACTAAGAGATATGTTTTTAGGAGCAGGTTTTCAGTTAGGGGCCACAACAGTAATTCTGTAAAGGACCTTTTAAGCATATGTTTACTAGAAGAGGAAATGAAATGCACAACATTATTTTTAACTCTTTATTTCCTTTTTTACAAAAGGTTTATAAATATTTTGTTCTATTTGTCACATACAGCATTTTGTGTTTCCTTCCTCTGTAGGTCTCCACAGAGTCTTCCTTCTGTTTACACAACACTGTGTAAAAGCAGATTTCAGGGCAGTCTGGCTTGGCAGTCGTATTTCCTTCTTTCCTAATTTTAGTTCCCTTGTCTGTAAGGGTGTATACATTTATATTTGTTGTTGTTCTTCAGTTGCTCAGCTGTGTCCAACTCTTTACAACCCTATGGATGCAGTGTGCGAGGCTTCCCTGTCCTTCACTATCTCCCAGAGTCTGCTCAAACTCATGTCCATTGAGTTGATGATGCCAGCCAACCATCTCATCCTCTGTTGCCCTTTCTCCTGCTGCCCTCAACCTTACCCAGCACTGGGGGCTTTTCCTGTGAATTGGCTCTTTGCATCAGGTGGCCAAAGTACTGGAGCTTAAGATTCAGCATCTGTCCTCCAATGAATATTTAGGGTTGATTTCCTCTAGGACTGACTGGTTGGATCTCTTTGCAGTCCAAGGGACTCTCAAGAGTCTTCTCCAGCACCACTGTTCGAAAGTATCAATTCTTTGGTGCTCAGCCTTCTTTATGGTCCAACTCTCACATCGGTACATGACTACTGGAAAAACCTTAGCTTTAACTATACCGACCTGGAGAGTATGTGTGTGTGTGTGTGTGTGTGTGTGTATGTGTGTGTGTGTGTGTATACAAATATACAGACAAATACAGCACTCCATGGGGTCTCAAAGAGTTGGACACAACTTAGCTGCTGAACAACAACAATGCAAGGGAACATATATGTGCTACACATATACAATGCAATATTACTCACCCAAAAAAGGAACAAAAGCACATTTGTATAGATGTGGATAGACCTAGAGAGTGGCACACGGAGTGGGGTGAGTCAAAAAGAGAAAAATAAATATCATATGTTAATGCATATATATGAAATCTAGAAAACTTGTGTGTTGCTGCTGCTGCTGCTAAGTCGTGTCTGACTCCGTGTGACCCCATAGACGGAAGCCCACCAGGCTCCTCTGTCCCTGGGATTCTCCAGGCAAGAACACTGGAGTGGGTCTTATTTGCAAAGCAAAAATAGAGCCACAGACATAGAGAACAAATGTATGGATAGGAAGGCAAAAGGGGAGGAAGTGGGAGGAACTGGGAGATTGGGATTGTCACACATATATAGTTGATACTATGAATAAAATAGATAACTAATGAGAACCTATTGCATGGCACAAGGAACTCTACTTAATGCTCTGTGGTGATCTGAATGGGAAGGAACTCCAAAAGGGAGGGGGGTATATGTATATGTATGGCTGATTCACTTTGCTGTTCAATAGAAACTATCATGACATAGTAAAGAAACTACACTCCAGGAAAAGTTAATTTTAAAATAAGGTAGAAACAATCCCTGTCTTGCCTGACTACATCACTGAGATATTGTGAGGATCCAATGAAATTATTGCACTTTGTAAATTAAGATACTATGAAAATGTGGCTTCATAGTGTCATTATGGTTTTACAACTCTTTCATAGTCTTGACCATTCCATGCCTATCCAAATACCACTTTAATTATAACTGCTTTGTCACAGTTTATTTCTATGTAAACTTTACATTTATGCATTGTCCCTTTAATCTTGGTGTCTGGATGATTTCTTTAAGGGTTCACACTGATAGAATAAGGTGTGCAAATGGACATATATGATATCAAAGCATATATTACAGTTTTGTACACTACCTGTTCAATAAATGTTCTTTACAGGAACACATAACCCCAGTGCAAGAGTGGATATGTCCATTCCCTGCTCCAAGCCTTCACTGGTTGTTTGACACCCAGTCTAGAGTTCAGAGACCTGGAGCGAGACCACTTGGGTCATATCCCAACTTGCACCTGAGAAGGTGTAATCTTGGACAAATGACCTAACCTTCTTTGCACTCTATTCACCCGGTAAAATAAGGATGGGTATGCAGTAAGTGCTTAAAAAGCATTGTTGTTAAGCGGACACAGTGGAAATCCATGCAAGATTTTGCATGATTTGGCCACTACTTAACTCATCTTGATTTTTCTGTAACCCCTACTCCTCCAGATTCTTTACACACACACACACACACACACACACACACAATTTTTAGCCCAGCCATAACTGCTTTCATTAAATTCTTGGATCATGGAACTTGGACTACTTTACCCTGTCTTAAGGCATTCATATTTGCCTTGTCATCTACTTGGACTGGTCTTTCCACTTCCTAATTCCTACTTGTCTTTCAGAGTTCCTATAAAACACCACTTCCCTGGGGATGTCTTCCTTAATTTATAAGATTGTGTAAAGTCTTCCTGTTAGTTGTTAACTCAACTCCTTCTTTTTCAGAGAACTTATCATAATTATCATGAAATAATTAATTTTGCAAGTCACTATCATCTGTCCTACTAAAATTCTGTCTTATCTACTTCTGTGTTCCTAGAACTTAGCATAGTGTCCAATAAAATATTGTGGAAGATATGAGTAAAAGACTAAGTAATCAAACCACTGGACAATCTCAAAGGCTCAACTTTCATTAAAAAGGCACATTTTAAAATGTCAAAGAAACATGGTTTAAAGCATATTTAAATTGTAAATACCAACTGAGATAATACATGAAAAAGTACCTTGTATCTAGTTAATACTATGCAAATTTAAAGGATTATTGTGATTACTATTATCCAGTATTCAATTTCCTTCAGACCAAAAGAAAAAGTTTGCAGCCTATAAAATTTCCTATATAATTCACGCTACCCAGAAATAATGGAGTCTGGGGAAAGGCTATTCTAAAGATGTCAACATACAAGTATAGTCTTAGAAAATGAGATTATTGTTCAGAATATTACTATAGCACACTTTGGAGGGAGCTTATTGGATAATTATTAAATAATGTAACTTTAAGCTAAATTAGACTTGAATAAACTGATCAATCTCCTTTTCAAGGCAGAGATTTGAACAAGTTTTCATTAACATATGCTATTTCGCAACTCACTTTTCTCATTATTAAAGCCAATAAATGGCTCAGGTTGAGATTATTCTCCAAGGGTCTTTAGACAGGAATGGACCAGATCTGTTTATTACTTGACTTTCCAAATGTCGCCAAAAATATCCTTTGGTAATCAATGCATGACTAGCATTCTAGAACCTATTAAGAACAAAGAATTTGGAATCTGCTCTGCTCTAGGCTTCATTCCTAGTGGAAACTCTGTTAATTAATTTGCTAAGAAACCTTTTATATAAGGCACCTATTTAACATATTCATTTCTCCTTGAAATTCAGCTCAAGTAAGAAGTTTGCCCTTCTAGATAAACCAAATTTCTCTGATTAGTCATGAAAGTGAAAGAAAGTGAAGTCGCTCAGTCGTGTCTGACTCTTTGCAACCCCATGGACAGTAGCCTGCACCAAGCTCCTCCATCCATGGGATTTTCTAGGCAAGAGTACTGGAGTGGGTTGCCATTTCTTTTTCCAGGGAATCTTCCCGACCCAGGGATGGAACCCAGGTCTCCCGCATTGTAGACAGACGCTTTACCATCTGAGCCACCAGGGAAGTCCATTAGATTAGTCATGAGTTCTGTACAATTCAACATACTTTCACTAGTTCTTTTTCTTTTGATGCAATCTTGACTGACTATATCCACTAACTTACACAAAATTTCCATGAATATCTATATAATTACCACTTGCTGAAATGTTTGCTCTATGCCCAGGGTAATTGCTCTGTGTCATAAACTGTCAAACCTTATATGGGGCCTCAGAATCAAGCAGACATATATCTATTCTAATTGAAAAACAAGGAAACAGAGAAACTGACATAAACTCTGTACAATGCATTTTGTACATAGGTGGTAGGTCCAAGCTACAGACACCTGCCAAGTCTGCTTGAGGTTTAACAAAGCTTTAAGGAAACATAGTAGTTACTTTTTCTGACATGTAATAACCATTATATAAAATTATATGTTGTGATTTTTTTTTTCTGAAGCATCAGGAAAGGGACATCACGGCGGTTTACTAGCTCTCAACTCCAGCAAGATTCTTCCCTTGTCCTCTTTTACATGGACTTGTCCTCAAAGATATGCCTCATTTCCAAGATGTGTGGTATGCAACCAGCCAACTAGGTGGCAACTGACACTGCAGAGCCCAGCAGATGCTGTCTGGAGGCAGAGCACCAAACTTTCCCCTTTCCCTTGCTTACAAATTCAAGAAAAATGGCAGGCGATCCTGGCAGAACAGAAAGACAAGGTGATTCGGGGTCAGTCGGTGGTAGACTTGGATTGTAATTGCTCTACTCGTAGTGTGCTCACTCAGTTGTATCTGACTCTTTGCAACCCTATGGACTGTAGCTTGCCAGGCTCCTCTGTTCACGGAATTTTCCAGGCAAGAATACTGGAGTGGGTTGCCATTTCCTGCTCCAGGGGATCTTCTGGATCCCCTAGGGATCGAACCCACACCTCTAGCATCTCCTACATTAGTAGGCAGCTTCTTTACCATGGTGCCATCTGGGAAGCCATAATTACTCCACTAAGTACCATGAAATTACTTCTCTGTGCCTCAGAATCTTTTCATGTGAAATCCTGGTCATGCTGCTATGGGCATTACATGAAATCATGTCTGTGAATAGACAGCCAGAGAGTAGGTGATTTCGAGGAGTAGATATAGGTGTTGGTGCTGTTGCTAAGCATGCTGGTGACCTCTGATATTCTCTTTACTCTTAGTGAGGTGAAATGAGTATGTAGGGGATTTCGTGACTCCAACATGGAATAAGCTAAAATAAAATCCTAATTCAAAACAAACCAATAAGCCAATCAGTAAGAACCCTAGTATCTTTTCAGTTATATGCCCTAAACTGGAGACTTAAAAATTATCATAAACTTTGACAGAGTATTAAAAAGCAGAGACATCACTTTGCTGACAAAGGGCCATACAGTCAAAGCTATGGTTTCTCTAGTAGTCATGTATGGATGTGAGAGTTGGACCATAAAGAAGGCTGAGCACCAAAGAATCCATGTTTTCACATTGTGGTGCTGGTGAAGACTCTTGAGAGTCCCTTGGACAGCAAGAAAATCAAACCAGTCACTCCTAAAGAAAATCAACCCTGAATATTCACTGAAAGAACTGATGGGGAAGCTGAAGCTCTGATACTTTGGCCACCTGATATGAAGCATGGACACATTGGAAAAGACCCCAATGCTGGGAAAAACTGAAGGGAAAAGGAGAAGGGGGCAACAGAGGATGAGATGTTTAGACAGCATCACCGACTCAGTGGACATGAGTCTGAGCAAACCCCGGGAGATAGTGAAAGACAAGGAAGCCTGGCATGCTGCAGCCCATGGGGTCGCAAAGAGTTGGAAACAACTTAGCAACTGGACAACAACAACAATGCTGCTAAGTCCCTCTCTGCCTCCTGCCATGACCTGAGAGGACGGCTAAAATACCCATCTCAGAAATGGAGGCACAGACATAGAAAACATACTTGTGGACACAGTGGGGAGAGCAGAGGGTGGGAAGGATTGAGAGAGTCGCGCTGACGTATATACACTCGCTGGAGTTGTTCATTTCCTCAGTTGTGTCTGATACTTTTGTAACCCCATGGACTGCAGTCTGCCAGGCTTCCCTGTCCATGGGATTTCGCAAGCAAGACTACTGCAGTGGGTTGCCATTTCCTTCTCCAGAAGATCTTCCTGACCCATGGATCTAACCTGTGTCTCCTACATTGGAAGGCAGATTCTTTATCACTGAGTCACCTGGGAAGCCCGTATATATTACCATGCATAAAACAGATAGCTAGTGGGAAGTTGCCAGCACAGGGAGCTCAGCTTGATGCTTTGTGATCCCCTAGAGGGGTGGGGTGGCATGGGGGACTGAGAGGGAGGCCCAAAAGGGAGGGAATATATGTATGGCTGATTCATGTTGTTGTAGAGCAGAAATAGCAACATTGTAAAGCAATTATATTTCAATAAAATAAAAGAGAGACCTTAGATTTTTTAAAAGAGCCAGACAGAATGTCTAGTACATGTAGATACTCAGAACCTGTTACTTTCTTTTCACTCTCTCACTTTTAAAATCATTTAGATAGAAAACATTTAGTGCTTAGTGGTATATATCTGCATTGTTTACCAGTTTCTACTACTAAGTATTACTGCTAACACTGTTCATGTTGTAATCACTTAATGCTATTATTAATAAAATCTGGTTTTATACTAGCAGTATCAGGGAGAGCAAAGTAAGCATAAAAGCTATAAGATGCATAAATACCATAAGGAAAGATAAACTCTTTTTTCCCCCCACCAAATGGCATCCTAAGAAAATCACCACTGGGCTCAGATAAAATTCTAGAGTAACATACATATTTTTTTCCTGGAAATTTAGTTTTAACCATATAGACATGTATTAGTAAACATAGAGGACATTCTAGACATAATTATAGAATATCACTTGGTCTGTTAATTCTATAGAAAGAAATATGATCCTAGGTTATCTAAATTAGATTGACTTTCTTACTTAACAAAAGTAAAGATTATTAATCTTTCAATGTGTTCAAGAAGAAAATGTTAGGTTAACTTTTTAGTGACTCATTTTCCACAGATGGAGAGAAAAAAAAACCTTAGAAATGGAGTAGATTTTAAACATGAACAGAAAATTATCTGTCAAAACAAAGACTTTCACATGACTTAGAAGGGACCTATTTAAAGGAATCATAAAGATTTCTGTCTAAAAGATTTTAATCTTAAACATACAGTATTAACATGTTTCACACCTTTTATTTCCATTATTACAAGCACCTTAGAGGTAAAATAAGATTATGCCTAAGTAATTTGTTTTCATCTTTGCTGCCACAGAATTCATATGGGGATTTTTGATGGGCAAATTAGTCAAATACAGAAAAATGAGTAAAATGGAAATTAAGGGCTAGTGCAATAAAGCAAAGTTGTAAAATGACTCAAGCTTTTACAAAGTAAAATAGTGCATGCTCATCATTTAAAAACAACACAGTACAGAAATATAGAAAGGGAAAAATCTTCCACAGTCCCACATCCCCTTGCACTGCTTTGGGGGGGACAGTCATTATTAAGAGCATATTTATAATGCTTCAAAACATTTGACATGCAAGCAAGTATACCAAATATCTTTTACACAAATAGGTGTACATAATATTCCTTACCTTTTTTAACTTTTCAATATGTTTTGGAAAATGTTTCTATCAGACATAGACTCTAGCGTCTATTAATTATGCCTAGTTTTCTATTTAATGGATTTGTCATAATTTGTTTAGCTAATCTCCAATTACAGTGAGCATTTAATTGTGTCTATTATTGACTGCAATGCAGGAGACTTGGGTTCGATCCCTGGATCAGGAAGATCCCCTGGCGAAGGAAATGGCAACCCACTCCATTATTCTTGTCAGGAGATTCCCAGTGACCGAAGAGCCTGGTGGGCTGCAGTCCGTGGGGTCACAAGAGTCGGACACAACTTAGCAACTAACACCTTATTGACTCCACAACAATGCTGTTTTGAAATTACATTTGCAAGTCCTACCATGTTGTCTGTTGGTTGCTTCTGGTCCTAACATCTGCCCAGCTGTATGCAGAACCAGGCAGGGCAGTCTGCAGAAGTGGCCAGAACACCCCTCCATGAAAACAGCTGCAACTGAGTGGGTCAGGCAGTAAAACGCAGGAGAGGAATGAGGATGCTGGCTTTGCCATGCCCTCCATACTACTTACGAAATTCTATAAAGCTGTCATGCTTGGAGTACTTTTACTGTTTGCATACTTTTTCACTTGCAAGTCCTTTGACATTCTTTGGAAGTAATTTTGCACCATCAGAACACTGAAGATAAACCGTAAACTATAGGACATTGGATAAACACGTTTAAAGTGTTTCTACCCTTTTTCTTTGAGACACACATACCCCACAATCATCAAAACCTCCATTGCCATCACCCATCACTTGGTATACCTCAGTGCATACTAAGTCGCTTCATACCTCAGAGGCTAGTCTATTATAACAACTTTCTGTGGAAGTGTCTTTCTACAGACTTTTCAGCACCTCTTTTTTGCGACACCATCCCCATTCGCATGTCTTTTAGTCCCGCTTCTCAAGATGACAGCTATCTAACTTGCTCCATTCAAGGATGAATTGTTTTAGTGGGTATTAGAATGACATGCCTCCTGAGCAGTGTCTGTGTTGTACATACAATTCCACAACTATAAATTATGCAGCAACTATATAGGAAACAAACGAGTAAGACAGATATATCCCACCTTGATATAGTAGAAAAGCTTACAGTATAAAGATAAGGTGGGTGTAAACGGAGATGAGATAAAACAAGTTCAGAATTCACCAGAATAACGAAAAGGGAAGGGGAAAGCTGCTTAACGAATTGCCAGAAAATTTGGTAGGGATACACAGGAGACAGTGATGCCTCTCATTGTTGGCATTAGAAACAATTGATGAATAATCTAGCATTTTATCTAGGTCCTGAAGACTACTTAAATACATATTTTTAGGAAAGACATTAGAGGGAGGTCCTTCTAAATTGAGGAATACTGTGAGTCAAAGGTCGGAGAAGGCAATGGCACCCCACTCTAATACTCTTGCCTGGAAAATCCCATGGAAGGAGGAGCCTGGTAGGCTGCAGTCCATGGGGTCGCTGAGGGTCAGACACGACTGAGCGACTTCACTTTCACTCTTCACTTTCATGCACTGGAGAAGGAATTGGCAACCCACTCCAGCGTTCTTGCCTTGAGAATCCCAGGGACACGGGAGCCTGGTGGGCTGCCATCTATGGGATCGCACAGAGCTGGACACGACTGAAGCGACTTAGCAGCAGCAGCAGTGAGTCAAAGGTGGGTGTCAGGAAAAGTGCAGAGCAATGAGCACTCCAGTTCTGTGGGAGTGTAGGATGCCAGAGTGGTGGGAGACTGGGTAGTAAGAAATTTGGACTCCAGAGAGAAGTGTGATCTTTATCATGGCTCCTGGAGGTAATCTCTAACCCTTGAATAGGAGTGTCTTTATTATTCATGGTGGGTCCCATAGATCATTTTTGATAGTTTATGCTAAGAGTTAACTTATAGTTGGTCCCTGGATAGTTTATGCTCAGAAAAAGACTTAGGATGGGGCTTGCCACACCAGAAAAACCAACAGTGAGATTAGAGGGTTGAGACTTGGTTGCTATTGTTGTTCAGTTGCTAAATCGTGTCTGACTCTTGGAACTCCTGGACTGTAGCTGGCCAGGCTCCTCTGTCCATGGGAGTTTCCAGGCAAGAATACTGGAGTGGATTGTTATTTCTTTCTCCAGGTGATCTTCTCTACATGGGGGCACATGTTATTGGCCTGACCTCCAGAGAGAGGGGGGCGGTTAGAGATGGAGTTCAATGACATGGGCAATGATTCAGTCAACTGTGCCTGCATTATGAAGCCTGAATAAAAACCCTGGACACTAAAGTTCTTGGGAGCTCTCTGGTTTGCTAGTCCTCTGAGTGTATTCTCACATCTCAATGCCAGAAAATAACTCACCCTAAGGCTGACTGGAGCTTTGCACTTGGAACGCTTCTAGATTCGGCTCTATATGTCTCTTCCTTTAGCTGGTTCTAATGTATATTCTTGGCAGAGAGAAATGTAAAAAGAAGAGTTTTTGTCATTTCGTTGATGGCCTTATTTGAGGCTGAGAATAATAAATATGATAAGCAATAAAAATATTTAAAGTTTTAAGAAGAATAGCAGTATGTTATGATGTTTAGTGTGTGTGTGTGTGTGTGTGTGTATGTTTAATCTTGAACTGGTGGAGAAAATTGACTTAAAGGCAGAGAGCATAAAAATAAGAAAAGTTGGGAGATTTAGCTTAATTTTGCTGCTGTAACAAATACAGCAAATGTATTTATCAGCCTAAAACAACATTAATCTGTTATCCCACGATTTTGTAGGTCAGAAATTCCATCGATCAAAATCAAGGTGTCATCAAGGCTTCATTCTTTTCACAGGCTCCAGTGAAAAGTCTGCTTCTGGGCTCATTCTGGTTGTTGGCAAGAATTGTAGTTCTTGGGGTTATAAGACTGAGGTCTCTGTTTCCTTGCTGGCTGCTGCTCAGGCAGTCATTCTCATCTTTTAGAACCCAACTTCATTTCCTGACTTTATCTTCAAAGATAGTAATAGTGGATCAAGTTTTTTCATGGTTTGAATCCCTCCTGCTTCTTATCTGTGACATCTTTTTGATCGACTCTTCTGCTTTTTTGTCCTACTTTTAAGTGCCCATGTGATTATATTGGGTCCATTCAGATAATCAAGGCCATTTCTTTAAGGATGGTACATTAACCACCTTAATTCCATCTGCAAAGTCTGTTTTGTCACAAAATGTAAACAGTGCAACACCAAGGGATGAAGATTATTGAGTTAAACCTTGCCTACAGCAGAGATGAAATGAGAATTTAAATAAGTGATGGCCATGGAAATATGAAGGAATAGATAGCAAAAGAGATATTGTAGAATTATACAGCAAGAGCTTGTTATCTGATTGGATGTGAAGAACAAATAGGGGGAAGCTCAGACTGATGCTCAGGGGTCAACGCTGGGTGATTGGAAGACTCATGACTAATACCGATTAGTTACAGTGAAGTTGGATCAGCTGTGCTTAAGTTTTTAGGAGGCTTTAACTCCCTGTTTAAAATCCTTTTATATATACAGTATGTGTGTGTATATATATATACACACACACACACTATTTCCTAGAGATTTACTTTTATCAAAAAATTATTAGTTTTAGTATCAACTATTAATTAAAATTTCTAACATAATCTTATCAGTGTTTTCACTTACTGATGTTGTTTTAGTCTCTATTATCCCTCTGGGCTTACATTATTAAAAATTATTTGAATGAGGATCTGTGAGCTGTAAACTCTTACTTATATTCATGTATTTGAAATGCCTTTATTTTGCCTTTTGCTCTAAAATGACTATTTAGATGAGTGTAACACTGTGTTCTTTCTCTTCGTACTTTGAAAATGTTGTTCTATTATTTTTTAGCTTTTATTACTACTGTTAAGAAGTCAGCTTCAGGCTAATTTGCAATCCTTTGTAGGTAATCTTTTTCCCCCTGGTAAGTTTTAAGAATTTTTTTAATGAAAATCTTTGACAATTTGAAGCTTTACAAGGTTGTGCCTAAGTCTGAATTTATGTTTCTATGCCGTTCAGTTCCTGTAGCAAACGTTTGATCTGAGATGTTATATTTTTAAAAAATTCTGGAAATTTTCAATTCTGCTCTTGACAGGTACAGTTTCTCTGCCATTCTCTTTTTTCCTTCTGAAGCTGGTTGAACATACTTTGCAGTCTTTCAGTCTTGTAACCTATGTATCCTAATTGCACCTTTCATATTTATTACCTATTTATCTGTGTATTGATTTGGGAGTACATATATCATTACTGTTTTTCTTCTCTCTTCAATCAAGTCTAGTTTAGAGATTTTTTTCTTACATAGTCCTTTAATTCAAAGATTATTATTCATATTTAAGACTTCTAAATTTTTATACCCATTTTTGTTTCTTCATTAAAGTTGATCTTTTAAGTATTTTGGCTTAATTTTATCTTGTTGAGCTTTATGTACATATTTAAATTTTTTTTTAAGTAATTAATGTTTTAAATTGAAGGATAATTGCTTTACAAAATGGTGTTGGTTTCTGCCAAACATCAACATGAATCAGCCAAGGTACACATATGTCCCCTCCCCCCGAACCTTCCTCTCAACCCCTTTTCCACCCCACCCCTCTAGGTTGTTACAGATCCCTGGTTTGAGTTCCCTGAGTTAAACAGCAAGTTTAACAATACACAGAATCTGTTCCATGCCTCTTTCCTAGCTTCTTGTGGTTTCCTGGAAATCTTTGGCATTTCTTGAATTTTACAAGCATCAGATCATCACTGCTTTTATCTGCACAAGGTGCTCTCCCCACGTGCATGTGTCTCCAAAATCTGCCCTTTTTCAGTGGGGATACCAATCAGATTAGGGACACCCCACTTTGACCTCACTTTAACTTGACTGCTTCTTTAAAGGTCATAGGGCTTAGCACCTCAATGTATGCATTTTGTGGGAGGGGACACAGCTCAATCCATAACACTTACCCACAGAAAATTTCCTGGAAGACATCCTCCTTTTATCTTTTTTAACGTCCCTATTTTAACTTCAAACTACAGACCTAACTTCAGACCCTCATCTCAAATGGAACATTTTGGTTACCTTCAACTCACAAGAGCTGACCATGGGTCCAAAGTGGAGCAAATTCTTAGCTCCAACTATTTTTTTTTTTAATGTATTTTCAGTTGTCTTTCCATTTTTTTTCCCAGTAGTTATATGTTGAGTGTACAGAAGACATTGAAATATGAATACCAAGTGGATGCATATTCCCAGTTCAATTGCACTAAAAATATTAAATGAATTACACTTTTGAAACTAAAGTTCACATACAACACATATAATCAAAGTAACTTTGAAAAAATAAAAACAACAGGAAGATGGAATTAACATGAATAGCTAGATATTAAAATGTATTTTAAAATCTAGTTGTTATAATAATATAGTGCTGACAAAAAGACAAATTAGAAGAACAAACTGCAAAGCTCAGACATAGACTCATGTCCATGGAAATATTTTGGAAATATTCTTGGGTTGCAGTTACAGTTAGCAGAACAAATATGGGTTACTTATAGGTGAATATATTTGGTTAACTATTTGAGAAGACGAAGTTAGAACTCTGCTTCATGCCTCTCAACACAATGATAATTCAACATTAAAAATGAATAGAATTACTTGAAAATATAGCTGAATATTAACTAGAACATGGGCTAAAAGGAAGAGAAAAGAGAGAGAAACTACAAACAGGGAAAAAACATACTAAAATGATTAATAAAGGAAAAAGTAAACTATAAACTAGGAAATTAAATACATAGTGAACATTTACAAAATCCTGAAAGTGGGATCAGAGCAACTATTGGAAAAATGAGTGGTCAGTTTACTAAAGAGAGTTAACACAACTACTAAAACAATACAGAGGAAACCAGAAATTAAAGAAATACAAGCCCAAGTAGACCAAGAATATTCCTACATTTGCTGTGAGGAGTTAAATTGGAACAATCATTCTAAAGGTTAATTTTATAGAATGAAACAAAATATGTATCCCCATCAAATCTGCATATTCTGTGAATTTACACCAAGGAAAAAGTTCAAACATGTGCACAAGCATTTTATTGTAGGGGGTTATTCATTGTGGCATTAAATATTAGCAAAACAATATATAGCAGAAATGTGAGATATGTGACATATTATTTATGGCACATCTATGAAATATAATGATGAAGCAAAAACATCACACTGGGGACTTCCCTGGTGGTCCAGTGGTTAAGGCTCTGAGGTGCTAAGGCTGGAGGACTGGTTTTGATTCCTGGTCAGGGTACTAGATGCTGCTGCTAAGTTGCTTCAGTCGTGTCCGACTCTGTGCAACCCCATAGACGGTAGCCCACCAGGCTTCCCTGTCCCTGGGATTCTCCAGGCAAGAACACTGGAGTGGGTTGCCATTTCCTTCTCCAACGCATGAAAGTGAAAAGTGAAAGTGAAGTCGCTCAGTCTTGTCAGACTCTTAGCAACCCCATGGCTCCTCCTTAGCAACCCCTTCCAGGCTCCTCCACCCATGGGATTTTCCAGGCAAGAGTACTGGAGTGGGCTGCCATTGCCTTCTCTGACTAGATCCTACATGGCACAACTAAAAGATCCCAGGTGCAGCAACTAAGACCCAGCACAGCCAAACACAATTTTTAAAAACAAGAAGCTTAAAAAAAAAATCATGTTTTAGAAGCATATTTGGATGTCCTCGGTGGCTCAATGGTAAAGGATCCACCTGCTAATGCAGGAAATGCACGTTCAATCCCTAGGTGGGGACCATCTCCTGGAGAAATGAATGGCAACCAGTATGCTTGCCTGGAGAATCTCACAGACAGAGGAGGCCTGGCAGGCTACAGCCCATGGGGTCACAAAGAGTCAGACATGAAGTAGTGACTGAGCACACACACATGCAGAAGCATATTTATAGATTTGAAGATACTTCCCATGAAAAAAATCACAACCAAAATATCACAAATGTGTGTAAACATAGGTATATAGCTGAAAAAATATACACCAATGTTTCATCTTATCAGGGTTAAAGTGAAGTGAAAGTCTCTCAGTCGTGTCCAACTCTTTGTGACCCCATGGACTGTACAGTCCATGGAATTCTCCAGGCCAGAATACTGGAGTGGGTAGCCGTTCCCTTCTCCAGGGTATCTTCCCAACCCAGGGATCGAACCCAGGTCTCCCACATTGCAGGTGGATTCTTTACCAGCTGAGCGAAAAGGGAAGGGTTATCTTCAGGTAATAAGATTACGTGTGATTTTTATTCCTTGATTTTATTTTTCCACTTTAAAAACCTTTCTGCATAGACTATATATATCTTTTTTGATGAGAAGAAAATAATAACAGCTTCACGAAAACACTGTCAAGATATTTTTTCCTTATTTTTAAACCAAACCCCTCATATTACTGTCAAGATTTTTTTTCCTTTTTCTATCCACAGTGGAGATAAAGAACAGCTAATTACTATTTCTGTGCAGAATATCGCCTATACATTACAACCTCAGGTATTTCAGGACTGTTCTAAAATTGCCTTCAACATTCTTATCTTTTGAGTAAATTGATCAATTCTTCTAGAATTTTATCTATTATTTTCAACTCTTTCCATCATTATGGATTCCCTGAACTTTCTGAACTCTTAGATGACCAAAAGTCTTTATTACATAATCAGATAAAATATAACACATGAAAAACTGTCAACATGGAAAATTGAACATTTGCTTCAGAAAAATACCATAATGGAAAGATAGTGGTTAACGGTGACAATCAGTGTGTTCCCTAGCACTTTTTGTATCCAGGTTATCCTGTATGGATGTCCCCAGGCAACAAATGGTACTCCTGAGTGCAGAAAGAGTTAATGTAGCTTCCCGATGCACCTAATTTATTTCCAGAGACTGTTATATTCACTTAGAGCATTTGGCTCATCATAACACAGGTCCCTTTGCTAATAGCATTAAAAATGGAAAAAAGAAACCAAACCTATTTTCCTTGTTTTATAGTTTACTTACATAATTGTTTTTCTACTACACACAAATTCAGTTTGATTAGTGCACAAATTCTCATTTTGCGAGATTTTGAGGATTGTCAGTTTGGGTGTGTCATAAACTGCTCTGTGAACATAGCCTGGTTAAACTAATATACTCCTACAGCCCTGAAATCTGAGTGATGTTATAGAGAAAATCAGGTTGGTTTGTTTCAAAAATATATTGACCTTGACATACACTTCTGGTAACTTTATGAAGTCAGAACCAATCTATCATTGGATTATGGGACTATAGTTAAATTAGGAAAATAAATTTATATATTATATTAATCTCTAATATTGAACTGAACTGAATATATTTTTAAGAAACAATGGATTTGAAATTCATCCAGTTTTCATTTAATGCCTTATTTCATTTTATGCCATATTGCAATCATATGAAGGATTTCTAGATTTTGTTTACTTAAGGACATCATAACAGATATTTAGTAAATATCTATTATCAGTCAGGTTTCAAGTTCTCCAACTAGTTAGCAGTTCACACAGAAATATCTCAATTAACCTTATCTTTCATGCCAGTCTGTGATACTTTACATTCTGAAACAGATTCTTTCAAACCAGAAAATAATCCCTGATTATAAATTAAGCCCTTTTCAAAGCAGCATGTAATTTTTGAGACCACAGTATTTCTATTAAGAAACAGAAATAGCAGTTTGGATCCTGTGACTAAGAAGGTAACCCTCATTTTTATGAAACAGATACAGTGTTTTCCTGTGTACTCTAAGTACATTGCCTATTGACTCTTAAAAATATTTTTTCTGCAAGTATAAGTTTCAACGCATAGACACTGATCCACAGTGAAACGTTTGGTGCTAGAAAGGTGGACAAAGAATTATTTTATACCTTCAGCACTTTAGATCTTGGATGCTGTGCTTCTACGTATCCACTCTTCTGTAACTTTAAGTCATTATGTTGGTTAAAGGCAATTTAAGGGTAGTCTTTCTTTAAGAAGAAATCGTCCTGAGTTTTTGTGTAAGAGTTTTTTTTTTTCCCCTTTCTTCATGTTTTATGTAATCTGGAGCATGGACACTGAGTATTATATTCTTTTCTTTTAAGAAATGGGGCCAGGGCTCTAAAATTGCCAGCGGTGTTGGAGGAGGTCATTAAGAGGGCAGCACCTGACTGCCCGTCGACCCCTGAACTAACCCCCCACCCCCACTCGCGTCCTTGGAAAGCACGCTCCACCCATCCTTGCCACACCTGGAGCCATTTTCCAGGATGCAGGCTAGGGAGAGTGATGTGTTATTGAGACCACCTGCACAGTCTACCAGACTGAACACTGAAAAGACCGCCCTGGAAACTTTGAGGATTTTGGCGGTGGTTCTGAGACCTAAAAGGCTTGTGGCGCCAGGACGAGCCTCTTTTGTATGTGTCCTCTTTCATTAAAATGGCCATTTGCCAGCCTGGTGCGGTTTGTGTCTTTCTTTGGTCCTTCCTTGCCCTCCTGGAGCGGGGCGGGGGCATTTTCAGATTTTACCTGATAAGCTTGTGAGTTTTGGAACCAAAAGGCAGTATATACATTTGAAATGTTCTTGATGTCTTTGAGCTTTGCGGTTTCTTGCTGCCAGGAACTTTGGAGTATAACCCTGCATATCTGAAAAATGTCTTAAAGACTGCTGCTGTTGCTAAATTGCTTCAGTCATGTCCGACTCTGTGCGACCCCATAGATGGCAGCCCACCAGGCTCCCCTGCCCCTGGGATTCTCCAGGCAAGAACACTGGAGTGGGTTGCCATTTCCTTCTCCAATGGATGAAAGTGAAAAGTGATAGTGAAGTCGCTCAGTCGTGTCCGACTCTTTGCGACCCCATGGCCTGCAGCCTACCAGGCTCCTCTGTCCATGGGATTTTCCAGGCAAGAGTACAAAGGATTGCCATTGCCTTCTCCGGTCTTAAAGACTAAAAGATTTGTAAAAGACTAAAGTCTAAAAGACTCCCGTGTTGGAGTCTTACCATCCCGTGGAGATGCCAGTAAACTTGCTTCCCGTCTTCCTTTGAAGCCCGAGCGCAGACCCTCCTGTCCACTAGGAGCGTCAGCTGGAGATTCCAACTTGGAAGTAAGTGGTCTCAGGAAGGACATGCTGGGCAGAGTTCATTCTGCGCGGAGGGGAGGGCAGGTGCCCCTGGCTTGGGTGACGGTGGTGGGTGTCTGGTCTGGATCCTGGTCAGGAGTCCATTCCGGCAAGCGTCTGGAGCCTTGCAGGAGACGCCGGCTATATGCACCAAATTGAAAACACCCGTGGTCCCTTCGGATCGTAAGTAGCAGTGCAGGGGCCGTGCTGTTCTTGTGATGGTTTCAGCGGAGGAGCTCAGAGCACTCCCTGCTTTTGGAAGTTTAGTGCTAAACGTGGTTCTCCAACCCTCTCCACTAATTTTTGGCCACTGAACTTTTTCTTCCTTCCTTCCTTCCTTCTTTCCTTCCTTTCTCTTCCTTCTTTCCTTCTTCCCTCCCTCTCTCTCTTTTTCTCTGTTTCCTAAACAGTTAGCTTCTATATTTCAACTGAGAGTCCTATTGAAATATAGATCATTATTTTAAGATGATAGCTTCTTTTATTTTATTGAAGGATAATTGCTGTATAGAATTTTGTTGTTTTCTGTCAAACCTCGACATGAATCAGCCATAGATATACATATATCCCCTCCCTTTTGAATCTCCCTCCCATCTCCCTCCCCATCCCACCCCTCTAGGTTGATACAGAGCCCCTGTTTGAGTTCTCTGAGCCATACAGCAAATTCCCATTTGCTATCTATTTTACACATGGTAATGTAAGTTTCCATGTTACTCTTTCCATACATCTCACCCGCACCTCCCCTCTCCCCATGTCCATAAGTCTATTCTCTGTGTCTGTTTCTCTACTGCTGTCCTATAAGTGAATTCTTCAGAACCATTTTTCTAGATTCTGTATATGTTCATTAGAATATGATATTTATCTTTCTTTTTCTGACTCCACTCTGTATAATAGGTTCTAGGTTCATCTGCCTCATCAGAATTGACTCAAATGCATTCCTTTTTATGGCTGAGTACTCTTGCCTGGAAAATCCCATGGATGGAGGAGCCTGGTAGGCTGCAGTCCATGGGGTCCCTAAGAGTCGGATAGGACTGAGCGGCTTCACTTTCACTTTTCACTTTTGTGCATGGGAGAAGGAAATGGCAACCCACTCCAGTGTTCTTGCCTGGAGAATCCCAGGGATGGTGGAGCCTGGTGGGCTACTGTCTACGGGGTCCCACAGAGTCAGACACGACTGAAGTGACTTAGCAGCTTAGCAGCAACATTGCACTGTGTATATGTACCACAACTTATTTATCCATTCATCTTTGGATGGGCATCTAGTTTGCTTCCATGTTCTAGCTATTGTAAATAGTGCTGCAATGAATAATGGGATCAGTTCAGTTTCAGTTCAGTCGCTCAATCATGTCCGACTCTGCGACTGCATGAATCGCAGCATGCCAGGCCTCCCTGTCCATCACCAACTCCCAGAGTTCACCCAAACTCATGTGCATCGAGTCGGTGATGCCATCCAGCCATCTCATCCTCTGTTGTCCCCTTCTCCTCCTTTCCCTCCTAGCATCAGAGTCCTTTCCAATGAGTCAACTCTTCGCATGAGGTGGCCAAAGTATTGGAGTTTCAGCTTTAGCATCAGTCCTTCCAAAGAACACCCAGGACTGATCTCCTTTAGAATGGACTGGTTGGATCTCCTTGCAGTCCAAGGGAATAATGGGATACATGTGTCTTTTTCAACCCTGGTTTCCTCAGGGTATATGTCTAGGAGTGGGATTGCTGGGTCATATGGTGTTTTTATTCCTAGTTTTTTAAGGAATTTCCATACCATCTTCCATAGTGGCTGTACAATTTACATTCCCAACAGTGCAAGAGTGTTCCCTTTTCTCCATGCCCTCTCCAGCATTTATTTTTTGTAGACTTTTTGATGATGGCCATTCTGACCTGTTTGAGGTGATATCTCATTGCGGTTTTGATTTGCGTTTCTCTCTCACAAAGAGTCAGACACGACTGAGCGACTTCACTTTCACTTTTCACTTTCATGCATTGGGGAAGGAAATGGCAACCCACTCCAATGTTCTTGCCTGGAGAATCCCAGGGACGGGGAGCCTGGTGGGCTGCCGTCTATGGGGTCGCACAGAGTCGGACACAGCTGAAGCGACTTAGCAGCAGCAGCAGCAGTAATGAGCAATGTTGAACATCTTTTCATGTGTTTGTTAGCCATCTGTATGTCTTCTTTGAAGAAATGTCTGTTTAGGTTTTTTCCCCACTGTTTGATTGGGTTGTTCGTTTTCCTGGTATTGAGTTGTATCAGATGTTTATATATTTTGGAAATTAATCCTTTGTCAGTTGTTTCATTTGCTATTATTTTCTCCCATTCCGAGGGTTGTCTTTTCACCTTGCTTATAGTTTCCTTTGCTGCGTAAAAGCTTGTAAGTTTAATCAGGTCCCACTTGTTTACTTTTATTTTTATTTCCATTACTCTAGGAGGTGGGTCATAGAGGATCTTGCTTTGATTTATGTCACTGAGTGTTCTGCCTATGTTTTCCTCTAAGAGTTTTATAGTTTCTGGTTTTACATTTAGGTTTTTAATCCATTTTGAGTTTATCTTTGTGTATGGTGTTAGGAAGTGTTCTAATTCATTCTTTTACATGTAGCTGTCCAGTTTTCCCAGCACCATTTATTGAAGAGACTGTCTTTGTCCCATTGTATATTCTTGTCTCCTTTGTCACAAGTAAGGTACCCATAGGAACATGGGTTTATTTCTGGGCTTTCTATCTTGTTCCATTGGTCTATATTTCTGTTTTTGTGCCAGTACTGTACTGTCTTGATAACTGTAGCTTTGTAGTATAATCTGAAGTCAGGAAGATTGATTCCTCCATTCTTCTTTCTCAGGACTGCTTTGGCTATTTAGGGTCTTTTGTGTTCCCATATAAATCGTGAATTTTTTCATTCTAGTTCTGTGAAAAATGCCATTGGTAATTTGATAGGGATTGCGGTGAATCTGTAGATTGCATTTGGTAGTATAGTCATTTTCACAATATTGATTCTTCCTACTCAGGAACATGGAATATCTCTCCATCTGTTTATGTTGTCTTTGATTTCTTTCATCAGTGTCTTATAATTTTCTGTGTATAGTTCTTTTGTCTCCTTAGGTAAGTTTACTCCTGGATATTTAATTCTTTTTTTTTGCAGTGGTGAATGGGATTGATTCCTTAATTGCTCTTTCTGATTTTTCATTGCTAGTATATAGAAATGCAAGTGATTTCTGTGTATTGATTTTGTATCTGGCAACTTTGCTAAATTCACAGATTAGCTCTAGTAATTTTCTAATACTATCTTTAGAATTTTCTATGTACAGTATCATGTCATCTGCAAACACTGAGAGCTTTACTTCTTCTTTTCTGATCTGGATTCCTTTTACTTCTTTTTCTTCTCTGATTGCTGTCACTAGGACTTCCAGGGCTATGTTGAATAATAGTGGTGAAAGTGGACACCCTTGTCTTGTTCCTGATTTTAGGGGGAATGCTTTCAGTTTCTCACCATTGAAAATAATGTTTGCTGTAGGCTTATCATATATGGCCTTTACTATGTTGAGGTAGGTTCCTTCTCTGCCCATTTTTTGAAGAGTTTTAATCATAAAAGGGTGCTGAATTTTGTCAAAGACTTTTTATGCATCTATTGAGATTATCATGTGGTTTTTATATTTCAGTTTGTTAATATGGTGTATCACATTGATTGATTTGCGTATATTGAAGAATCCTTGCCTTCCTGGAAAAACCCAGCTTGATCATGGTGTATGAGCTTTGTGATGTGTTGCTGAATTCTGTTTGCTAAAATTTTGTTGAGGATTTTTGCATCTATGTTCATCAGTGATATTGGCCCATAGTTTTCTTTTTTTGTGTTGTCTTTGGTTTTGGTATCAGGCTGATGGAGGCCTCATAGAATGAGTTTGGAAGTGTTCCTTCCTCTGCAATTTTTTGAGTTTTAGAAGAATAGGCATTAGCTCTTCTCTAAATGTTTGATAGAATTCTCCTGTGAGGCCATCTAGTCATGGACTTTTGGTTTTTCGGATATTTTTGATCACAGCTTCAATTTCAGTGCTTGTAATTGGGTTGTTCATAATTTCTATTTCTTCCCGGTTCAGTCCTGGAAGATTGAATATTTCTACGAATCTGTCCATTTCTTCCAGGTTATCCATTTTATTGCCATATAGTTGTTCATAATAGTCTCTTATAATCCTTTGTATTTCTGCATTGTCTGTTGTAACCTCTCCTTTTTCATTTCTAATTTTGTTGATTTGATTCTTCTCTCTTTTTTTCTTGATGAGTCTGGTTAAAGGTTTGTCAATTTTGTTTATCTTCTCAAAGAACAAGCTTTTAGTTTTATTAATCTTTACTATTGTTTCTTTCTTTTTCATTTATTTCTGCTCAGATCTTTATGATTTTTTTCCTTCTACTAATTTTTGGATTTTTTTATTCTTTTTCCAGTTGTTTTAGGTGTAAAGTTAGGCTGTCTATTTGATGTTTTTTCTGGTTTGTTGAGGTAGGATTGTATTGCTATAAACTTCCCTCTTAGGATGGCTTTTGCTGCATGCCATAGGTTTTGAGTTGTCATGTTTTCATTGTCATTTGTTTCTAGAAATGTTTTTATTTCCCTTTTTTTGATTTCTTCAGTAACCTGTTTATTATTTAGAAATGTGTTGTTTAATCTCCATGTGTTTGTGTTTCTTACAGTTTTTTACTTGTAATTGATATCTAGCCTCATAGCACTGTGGTCAGAGAAGATGCCTGATACAATTTCAATTTTCTTAAATTACCGAGGTTTGATTTGTGACCCAAGATGTGGTCTATGTGCACTTGAGAAGAAGGTGTATTCTACATCTGGATGGAATGTCCTGAAGATATCAGTGAGATCCACCTCATCTAATTATCATTTAATACTTGTGTTTCCTTATTAATTTTCTGTTTTGATGATCTGTCCATCAGTGTGAGTGGGGTGTTAAAGTCTCCTACCATTATTGTGTTTCTGTCAGTTTTTCCTTTTATGTCTGTTAGTGTTTGTCTTATGTATTGAGGTGCTCCTATTTTGGGTGCATAGATATTTACAATTGTTATGTCTTCCTCTTGGATTGATCCTTTGATCATTATGTAGTGTTCTTCCTTATCTCTTGTAATCTTCTTTATTTTAAGGTCTATTTTGTCTGATACGAGGATTGCTACTCCAGCTTTTTTGCTTCCCCATTTGCACGGAATATATATTTCCATCCTCTCACTTTCAGTCTATATGTGTCTTGAGGTCTAAAGTGGTTTTTTTGTAGACAGCATATATGTGGGTTATGTTTTTGTATCCATTCATCCTGTCTCTGTCTTTTGGTTAGAGCATTTAATCCATTTACATTTAAAGTAATTATTGATATATATGTTCCTATTGCCATTTTCTTAATTGCTCGGGGTTGCTTTTGTAGATCTTTTTTCTTCTATTTCTTGACTATATAAGTCCATTTAACATTTGCTGTAAAGCTGGTTTGATGGTACTGAATTCTCCTAACTTTTGCTTGTCTGAAAAGCTTTTGATTTCTCCATCAATTTTGAATGAGATCCTTGCCGGGTACAGTAATCTTGGCTGTAGATTTCTCCTTTTCAGTACTTTTTAAAGACATATCCTGCCATTCCCTTCTGGCCTGAAGAGTTTCTGCTGAAACATCAGCTGTTAAGCATATGGGGTTTTCCTTGTATGTTACTTGTTGCTTCTCCCTTGCTGCTTTTAATACTCTTTCTTTGTGTTTAGTCTTTGTTAGTTTGATTAGTATGTGTCTTGGCATGTTTCTTCTTGGGTTTATCCTGTATGGGACTCTTTGTGCCTCTTGGACTTGATTGACTATTTCCTTTTCCATTTTGGGAAAAATTTCAACTATAATCTTTTCAAAAATTTTCTCATACCCTTTCCTTTTCTCTTCTTCTTCTGGACCCCTATTATTCAAATGTTGGTGTGTTTGATATTGTCCTAGAGGTCAATATTTTCAGTTCTATTCTCAGATTTTTCAATATTCTCAGTTCTATTCAATATTCTCAGACTATTCTCAGTTATTTTCATTCTTTTTACTTTATTCTGCTCTTCAGAAGTTACTTCCACCATTTTATTTTCCAGCTCACTGATTTGTTCATCTGCTTCAGGTATTCTGCTAGAGCAGAATACTTCTAGAGTATTTTTAATATCAGAAATTGTGTTGTTTGTCTCTGCATGTTTATTCTTTAATTCTTCTAGGTCTTTGTTAATTGATTCTTGCATTTTTTCAATTTTGCTTTCAAGGTTTTTGATCATCTTTACTATCATTATTCTGAATTCCTTTTCAGGTAGTTTGCCTATTTCCTTTTCATTTATTTGGACTTCTATGTTTCTAGTATGTTCCTTCATTTGTGGAGTATTTATCTGTCTTTTCATTATCTATATTTTTTTAAACTTACTCTGTTTGAGGTCTCCTTTTCCCAGGCTTCAAGGTTGAATTCTTTCTTTCTTTTGGTTTCTGCCCTCTGAGGTTGGTCCAGTGGTCTGTGTAAGCTTCTTATAGTATGGGATTTGTGCTAAGTTTTTGTTTGTTTATTTAACTCTGATGGGCAAGGCTGAGTGAGGTGGTAATCCTGTCTGCTGATGATTGGGATTGTATTTTTGCTTTGTTTGTTGTTTAGATGAGGGTGCTATTGGTGGTTGGGTGATGCCCGGTCTTGTATCATAGTGGTTTCCTTTGTGTGAGTTCTCACTATTCGGTACTCCCTAACAGAAGCAGAAGATATTAAGAAGAGATGGCAAGAATACACAGAACTGTACAAAAAAGATCTTCACGACCCAGATAATCACGATGGTGTGATCACTGACCTAGAGCCAGACCTCCTGGAATGTGAAGTCAAGTGGGCCTTAGAAAGCATCACTACGAACAAAGCTAGTGGAGGTAATGGAATTCCAGTTGAGCTATTCCAAATCCTGAAAGATGATGCTGTGAATGTGCTGCACTCAGTATGCCAGCAAATTTGGAAAACTCAGCAGTGGCCACAGGACTGGAAAAGGTCAGTTTTCATTCCAATCCCAAAGAAAGGCAATGCCAAAGAATGCTCAAACTACCGCACAATTGCACTCATCTCACACGCTAGTAAAGTAATGCTCAAAATTCTCAGTGAACTCCGAGAGTTGGTGATGGACAGGGAGGCCTGGCGTGCTGCGATTCATGGGGTCGCAAAGAGTCAGACACTACTGAGCAACTGATCTGATCTGATCTGAGGGTTAGTTTCCCAAGAAGACAACGGCAACCCACTCCAGTACTCTTGCCTGGAAAATCCCATGGATGGAGGAACCTGGTGAGCTGCAGTCTATGGGGTCGCTAAGAGTCAGACAGGACGGAGCAACTTCAGTTTCACTTTTCACTTTCATGCACTGGAGAAGGAAATGGCAACCCACTCCAATGTTCTTGCCTTGAGAATCCCAGGGACAGGGGAGCCTGGTGGGCTGCTATCTATGGGGTCACACAGAGTCGGACACGACTGATGCGACTTAGCAGCAGCAACAGCAGCAGGGTTAGTTCTCTGGTCATCTAGGGTTTTGGAGTCAGTGCTCCTACTCCAACAGAGAAGGCAATGGCAACCCATTCCAGTACTCTTGCCTGGAAAATCTCATGGACGGAGGAGTCTGGTAGGCTGCCGTCCATGGGGTCGCACAGAGTCGGACATGACTGAAGCGACTTAGCAGCAGCAGCAGCAGCAGCAGCTCCCACTCCAAAAGCTTAGGGCTTGATCTCTTTTGTCACACAGCTGCAAGTTGACTGCTTTATGCTTTTTGATTCTGAAGCTGGGTCTCTGCAAACCATATTACCAGTCACGCTAGTAGGCTGACTTCCTGTTAGCTGCTGCTCTGGCCAGTTATGCTGGCTGTTCTAATTCATTCTAATTCTTTGTAGCTACCAAGCTGCATTTGTCAGCCCTCCTCATAGTTGATGGGGAACTCTGTGATGGGGTCTTTGCCAAATTGGGTGAGCAGAGGTGATGTGACTTTCTCAGAGGCTTGTCTTGGGCCTCAAGAGACAAGTAAATCTCCACACGTGCCAGCCCTGATCTCCAAAGTTTGTAAAGAGGCCATCACAGGGTTCATTCACATATGACCATCCAGAAGGTGCCAACTGCTGTTTCTGATATATAGATCATTTTTAATTGCTTTCTAATTGTGAAAAACATTTCTTTATGCCTAGACACCTGACTTTATCTCCTCTCTTAGCATACCAACTTACACTTTTGAAACTTTTTTTTAAAACTATTTGTTTGTGTTTCCCTTACACCTTTTTTAACCATTCCAAGTCCATCCTCAATTATTATAAAACTCTACTACTTTATAAGTAAAGTGAGGGAACTTTATATTTGAGTGCAGGTGCTTTATATGTGAGTTTCCCTAGTATTTCCCTTCAGTGTCTCATAATATTTCTGCCATGTATGCACTTATATACTGTTATCACACAAAAATGCACTGTTAAATAGTTATCTTTTAGCTCAATTAAGAAAGAAAAAATGATAGATTTAAATTTACCTTAATTTATTGCTTTTCCATAATGCTTCCTTTCTTTGTAAAGATCCGAGTTTCTGAGCTGTGTTTTTTTTCTTTCTTTCTGCTGGAAGAACTTCTAAAGCTCTTGTAGGAAGTTCTAGTAGCAACAGTAACAACAGTTGGAGTAGTAGTGAATTCCCTCCTTTTTTTTAAATTTGTTTGCCAGAGATGTCTTTATTTCTCTCTTACATTTGAGGAGAATTTTACTATACTCAGCAAAATTCCAGAATTCTATATCCAGAATTCTATTTTTTTTCTCTTTCAACACTTTAAATATTTCACTCTAATCTCCATTTGAGCCCTTAGCATGTTGATCATAATTATTTTAAATTCTCTGTTTTAGAATCCCAATCTGTTTGTCATATTTCAGTCTTAGCCTGATGATTTCCTTGTCCTTCAGAATTTATTTTTTATTTCTAATTTTATTTTTTGCTCTTTTGGTATACACTGTAATTCTTGTTGCTGGCTATGTTTCGTGGAGTAATGGGAACTAAGGTAAATAGGTCTTTATTGTGAGGATTTTCGTTAATCTGGTTAGGAGTTGAGCTGTGTAGAATGTTTGCTAAAGCTGTAGGAGAAAGAGGCTTAAAATCCCTCTAGTGTACTTATTTTTGTTTCCCCTCTTGACTTTGGGATTCCCTAAGAAATCCTTTCTAGAGTCTGCATCTTGTACTCTCTCAGCTGTAATCCCCTGTTATTCTGTGGGAGCCCTGTGTGCAGTGGTGAGGTGGGGGCAAAGGAAGTACCGTATAGTCTTGTGATTAAATATCCATCTTTTCATGGGGCCTGTTTCCCACCAACACAAGTTGTTCCTCTAACACTATAGCTTCTCCCCCTTGAGGTGAGATGCATGTGCCTGCTCAGTCATATCTGACTCTTTGCGACCCCTGGACTGTAGCCTGCCAGGCTCCTCTGTCCATGGAATTCTCCAGGCAAGAATACTGGAGTGGGTTGCCATGCGCTCCAGGTATCTTCCTGACCCGGGGACTGAACCCACATCTCCTGAGCCTCCTGCTTTGGCAGGCAGGTTCTTTACTGCTGCACCACTACTGGGAAGCCCTGAATTGAGACAAGAAGGATAAAGAGGGATGGACTGGGCAACATGTCCTTTCCCTTCCTTTGGTAGAACTTGGCTCTGGCAAAGTCTCCCTGGAGAGTAAGCTTTGTTATGGAGAACACCCTGGCTTTATTTCCTAATGATTCCTCCTTTCCTCCCTGCTGCCAGACCCAAGAGAGAATCCTTTTTCACCTAAGATCAGATGGGTTTCCCAGAGGTAAAATTCACAAGAATGTGAAGTCCCATTTAAACCTGAAGTCCCTGGAGTTTTTCCCTGACATGAGAGTTTACACTCAGCCTTCAGCCATTTGTTACAATTACCATTTCAGTGTTCCTACCATTTTATATAATAGTTCCTGTGGCTTCTGCTCCAGGTAAGCAGCTATCCCAGTGGATCTCCAGGTTCAACTTTCTCTCCACATCTAGAAGTGACTAATTGTCCTGCATCTGCAGTTTTCTGATGAGTCCAAGGAAAGCCATGATTTGTAGTTTGTTAGACAGTTTTCTTATTTTAAGCCTGGGAGTGACAACTTCCAAACTCTTGCCATGTTGTAGCTGAAACCATAGATGTCTGGATTTGCTTTTTATACATGTAGAGGATGATGTGTTTAAAAGACGTATTGAAGATCATATATTTGATGTCAAGTGGCCTAGGCCTGCAGCACCTTGAAATGGGGCTTGGGTTCCCAGCCAGAGATTGAAGTCAGGTCCAGGTGGTGAGAGAACTCATCTGTAGCCACTACAACCAGCTGGCGCTAGTGATAAAGAACCTGCTTGCCAATGCAGGAGACACAGGAGACTGGGGTTCGATCCCTGGGTCAGGAAGATCCTCTGGAGGAGGGCATGGCAACCCACTCCAGTATTCTTGCCTGGAGAATTCCATGGACAGAGGGAGCCTGGTGGGCTACAGTCCATGGGGTCACAAAGAGTCGGACACAACTGAAGCCATTTAGCATGCGTGTACACCAGTGGTCAGAGACAAGGCCCTGACTTTTCGGCTTTGCAGAAAAATTCCCACAAAGACTGAAAGCAGTGATACAAGTAAAGTGTTTATTAGGAGGAGAAAGAGTACAGTGCGAGTGAATAGACACAGAAACGGGCTCAGATAGAGAGTCCCACTCGTGTGGTAGTGTGAATCACATTTATGGAGCATTCGGGGTTTGCTCTGGCCTTGCTTTGCCGGGTTCTGAGTCTGTTGTTTGGTTTATCTCAGGGTCCTCCATGTGTATCTGCACATCTCTTAGCCAAGATGGATCCCAGTGAAGAGGCCTATGGGTAGTTGCCATCACTTCCTATGCGGTGACGCCCCTTCGCTTTCTGACCTCCAAGGAGCCTTTCTGCGGGTGTGTAGTCAGGGAAGTCTCCTTAACTTTGAGAATGAGGAAAATGTAATCTCTTATCTCATATCTGTTCAGGGCCCAGCCTCCTCTGTCATCCTGCTTTTGTGGAGTTTCTGCTGTTATGGAGTTTCAGTCCATGGGGGCAGAAACTGTTAAGCCTGGGGCCCAGCTGTCTTCTGACTCATGTTTAGCAAATGTGTTAAGCTTCAGAAAAAATATTATCTAGAGATATATTGGGAGAGATCAGATGCAATTTTAGGTTAGATGTATAATGGAAAGTACACTTGTACAGTTGGCTTTCTCAATGTGGGGAAATTTTTCCTTTCTGCCGCCACTTTTCTGGATGCCCATCTAAGGCAGAGAGGGCTTCCCCAGTGGCTCCAATGGTGAAGAAACTGCCTGCAGTGTGGGAGCCACAGGAGACGCCGGTTCAATCCCTGGGTCAGGAAGACCCTTGGAGGAGGAAATGGCAACCCACTCCAGTATTCTCGCCTGAGGAATACCCATGGACAGAGGAGCTGGCGGGCTACAGTCCATGGGGTAGCAAAGAGTCGGACATGACTTAGAGACTGAGCAGGCAGGAGGCAGAGAAAGGTCACTGAGGCATTGCAAGGGGTCTGATGAAAACACTGCCTCCAGATAAGGTGTTTTCCCAATGCAATAGGTCACTGATAGGATCGTGAAGAGTTTACAACTCCCTCTGCGTTCAAAATGGAAGCTTTTCATCAACATCATAGTTCTCAAAGTCAAGGAAGTAAAACTAGAGCATTTGGGACCCTTTAGAAAAATCAACCTCCCACAGTAGTTTCAAATAATGTGTCACGTCTTACTAAATTGTGGATGGTTATTTCATTTTCAAGAATCTACCTTCTAACCACTCACTCTTGATTTACAGCAGCAGTTTTAAAACTGTGTGTTCTGCTAGAATTAGTGCTTCTTGTAGCAGTTAACCAGTGTTGGGTGCCACTTTTTTTTTTTTTTTTTTTATTAAAGACCATTAAGAACATTTTCAAAACCCCTGAGGCTCAAGGCAGGTTGAACAACAGTTTTCCACATGCTGTGGTGACATGAACTTACCCATGGTCAGCTTTTAAATGAGTGCTGTCAGAAAGGTTGTTGATTTTATGTGACCCATCCAAATTTACAATACACACTAATGGAATCCCACATGATGTGTCTTGATGATATTTTAAAATGAGTGTATTTTATTGGATACACTGAGCTAATGAACAGTTTGTGAAGCTACCCTTAACCTTCTCTCTCTTATTTAGGTGAATTTTTTTTAGCTTTGCAATCCCATCTCTTTCATAAGGAGTTTTTCCCTCCATTTACTTATTTTTTTCAGTTAAAGAGCTTTGTTTTTATTGTATTTTTAAAAATATAATTTATTTATTTATTTGGCTGTTCTGGGTCTTAGTTGTGGGATGAGGGATCTAGTTCCCTGACCAGGGATTGAACATGGGCCCCCTGCATGGGGAGTGCAGTCTTAGACACTAGACTGCTAGGAAAGTCCCTTAAGGAACTTTGTTGTTTTTTTATTCAACACTATTACACAGAGTAAAAGCCTAAGACTGAACAACAGCCCCAAGTGCCTATCAGTTCTCTGATCTCACCTTCTTGCTTCTCTTTCCATCATATCTGCTTCTGTCTATGGCTTTCTTAATGCTTCTTGAACATATTATGTGTGTTCTCATCTTAGGACTTTTAGTCCTAAGATGGGCTGTTCCTTCTTCATGAACTTTTTTTTATTCCTAATAAATGTTTAATCAATGTCATCTCCTTCAGGTTTTTAGTAAGATGTCATCTAATCAGACCTATTTTGACTACATTATTTAATTGCCAGCTTGTCTTTCCCTGGCTTTCCTCATCCCTGTTAATCTTATCTTTCATTTTTTAAATTTCTGAGTTGCTTTCTATGCTAGCATGCCAATAATTTACTCCTTTTTTAAAAAAAAAAAAATTATTTTCTATGGTCTCCTGCTAGAATGTAAGCTTAAGGAAGGTAATATCTTTCCAAATTTTGTCCCATGATATAATCAAATATAATATTTGAAGAAATATTCATAGGAAAAACTCAAGGAGCTTTGGAAATTGACTGGATGGTAGAGCATGAAGGAGAAACATGTGAAAATAATTCCAGTTCTAAATTGTCATTAGCTAAACACACTTAGGAAGCGACTATATAGAATTATCTCTGCTGCTGCTGCTGCTGCTAAGTCGCTTCAGTCGTGTCCGACTCTGTGCGACCCCAGAGACGGCAGCCCACCAGGTTTCCCCGTCCCTGGGATTCTCCAGGCAAGAACACTGGAGTGGGTTGCCATTTCCTTCTCCAGTGCATGAAAGTGAAAAGTGAAAGTGAAGTCACTTAGTTGTTCCCGACTCTTAGCGACCCCATGGCCTGCAGCCTACCAGGCTCCTCTGTCCATGGATTTTCCAGGCAAGAGTACTGGAGTGGGGTGCCATTGCCTTCTCTGAGAATTATCTCTATATACATTAAATATAAGATACTAATGGTATGTTCAGGCTTGATGTTAAATATGATGTAAGTTGAGAGCATGAGAGAAACATCTGAGCTGTAGATGTAAATCTGAGGGTCATTACTATAGGGGGAAAGTGAAGAGGATGTAGTTGAGCAGAGAGGTCATCGAGAACAGCAATTTGAAAGGAGAAGAAAGACTTACCAAGGAAAGAAGGACAAGATGAGTCTGGAAAGGTAAGAGTAAATCAACAAAGAAAAGTTCAGGAAAGGACCAGGCAATAGCGACAGAGTTTGCAGCAACATGGATACGCCATGGAGAGATGAAATAAGAAAGTACATTATCTAAAATATAACAACTTAGAGCTTATATATCCCAGTTTAAAAATAGATGTGTTTGAAAGACATATGTGTCTATGATCTTGGAAGCAAAGAGTTTTAGTAACATATAATTGATTGCAGTTCAGAAAGTTCAGTCATAAAAGCTCCATGTGCTCTTTGCTATACTGCAATATCATTTAGTGCTTATTATTTAATTTGGGAAGATTCTAGAAAGAATACGTTTTCATGAGCTGTCAGTTGATGAATTTATAGTATGAAGAGTACATATTTCTATTTGAAAATATATATTAATATTTATATTTGCATAGGTTTTTAATATGTATATATAGAGAAATGACATTGAAGGTGATTCAGTTATTGTCTTTAATAAAATGTAATACTAGTTTCCAGGATGGATCTGGAGGCTTTAATAATGAAGCATGTTGCTCTGAATATTTAGTATGAATGTGAAACATTGATTATCTTTATTTCCTTGAACATTTCAAAGTTTTTCATGAAGAAAGGTAGTATTCCTTTACTGAACATGATAATGTATGTCTTTATGAGCATCGGTGTGTATACATTAAACTTCACTATGTGGAGGCTACATAAAAATGCTTTATGCTTCTGGCATCTGGATTTTCACTTACTTTGTAGCTGTTTTCTCCATGTATGTTACTGATTGAGATGATAATAACAGGAAGAACGCTTACATTTCACATCTTTTGGCTTTATGAGTATTTGAATAAATGCATTTTACTTTTCTACCTTGTCACCATAGGACTTTATTTAAAAATGTGTTTCTAGACCTTTTTGAACATGTTAGAGGCAAGTGTGTGATAAGAACCTGGAAAAGCAGGAAGGAGAGGGCAATTTATGTTGTGGATGACAGCTCTGTGGGTAGTATTAGAGGTGGATCATAATGGGAAACCCTCAGAACGTTTTAAGGGAATGGTAAATAAAGTTTGATGTAATAACATTTAAAATGGTCTTTTTCTGTGGCCATGAGGTGGGTGATGTTAAAGTTGGAACATGTGGTTATCTTCATTGCATCCGTGGAGCCCAGCATATCTTCATATATATTGTAGTGTGTTAGTTGCTCAGTTGTGTCTGACTCTTTGAGACCCCGTGGACTGTAGCCAGCCAGACGCCTCTGTCCATGGAATTCTCCAGGCAACAATACTGGAGTGGGTTGCCATTCCCTTCTCCACGTATATATTGTAGGAGATAATGCTAATATTATTGTAGGAGATAAGATTAATAAATACTTGAGGACCAAAAGCAAATGTTCTAGGCTTATCTCTAGAGGATATCTGGCAAAGGAAACAGGTGCACAAGCTCTGAGGCTTGAAGAGTTCTGGCACGTTTGGGAAACTGTGGTTCAGAGAGAGAATGGAATTGATTGTACAAAGTAGACCATTAGGCTAAAAATTGGAGCCATGTAGGAAATGGGAATCCACTTCCAGATTTTAAAAAAAGAATTGCACTAGATTTGCGCTTAAGAGAGAAGGTTCTGGTGGTGACCTAGCTGAATTGACATTTGAGGGAAGCGACCCACAAAGGTGATCCTAGCTGAGAAGGCAAATGACATGTTATGGCAACCAACGCAAGAGACAGAGTCAACTAAAAGGTACAGAAACATCTAGTAGAAATGAAAAAGTAGTCACTGGATTTAGAATCATTTCAAGAGTATAGTCTTTGCATTCGCCGTGGAGAGCTGAAATTAGATGATCCGAGATTGAAGAGTGAACATGAAATGAGGAAATAAAAGGGCAAGTTTTCAAAATTATTTCTAAGAGGTTGGACACAGAGAAATTGTAGGATGTAAAATGTTTTCTATATCTATAGGAACCAAGAATTATGCCTCTACCTAACCAATAGGAAAGGAGGGTCAGCAAATTCTGTTTGAGTTCAGAAAAGAAACCAGAACATAGGTGGAGAGATTAATTCTCTCTTGATTGCAGGAGGGACACCTAACTCTCTACCATGGGAAGAGAGGCAGTAATAACGGTTGTAGAGGTAAATGAATTTGTAGATAGAATTAAGAAGTAGACTACTGAAAGAGAAGTGTTGTTGTTGGCCCAAAATGCAAAAATGCATTAGGCAATCTCATTAAGCAATTTTCAATTAATGGAGCATTGCTAAAGAGCTTACTGTTTAAAACTGAACTAAAAAATACCATTGAGGCCCATAACACGAGTTGGACTAAAAGCAGACTTATAAACCAGTGATACTACTCTGTTTGACTGTTGACTCTTATTTGCATTTTACTTATTAAAATAACACCTGCTGGGCAAGAAAATCTTTTGAAGATGAAAAATTTAGAAATGCATATTTGTATTTTTTTCCCCTAATTCCAACCTCCTCAAAACTTCTCCTGATCTGAATATTATTATTCCTAAAACGACTGTCATTTGCAATGACTTTACAATAAGGCATGCCTATACAGTCACTCCCGTTCGGAAAGGAGAGGATTGTCATATTTTCTGCATCTTTAAAACCATCTAATGTATCATCTTGTAGTCACCACTTTATAAGTAATCATGGAGTCAAAAAAACATCTAGGATGATGTCCTAAAAATAAAAGTCTAAGAAAATGTCTCGCATAGGAGTTACTCCATAAATGTTTGGAGAATCCAAATGTTTGCTGGAAGCCAGGCCAAATTAAGACCCAGTTCTCTGGCACAGCCGTGTTCCTCTGTGACTTTGAACTGTGTCCTTGATGCCTCAGCAGTCTCGACAGAGGGTATTGCAGCCTCGGTGCAGACATTAGTAGGTGTTGGCAGAAGCAGCCTTGGCATTGGCAGGGATTGTGAACAGTGGAGGCACCTTGGGGAGGCTCAGCAGTGATCCTGTTAGAGGGCGTTGGAGGCCAGGCTCCGGACGCTGGCACAACAGCCCCTCTGGGGGTGCTCCAGAGAGCAAAATGACAGATATGACACTATTATCTGGGAACTCATCTGTGGAGACCAGTGAGACACCTCTGGCAAACCTAGAGGCATCAGGGAGAGACCGGGTGAAAGATTTAGGGTATTCAAAGAGCTGAGGCAGAGAAATACTGGGCCAGAGCTGATATAAACACTGAATTTAGTCCCCAGGTGGGACTGAATAGGAAGCAAGGGTTTCATATTTATGGGCCTTAGGTCTGCCCCCAACTCTTTTTTTTTCTTTTACTCTTAAGATCTTACTACCTTTTGCTACTATTATTACTGCTGCTACTACTACTGTTACTACTACTACCGGTACCACTATGATAATGACAGCAGCCTTTTGTAGCATACCGTATTTTACAGCATGCTCACCTATGATTCTATTCTGTTGTTGTTGTTAAGTTGCTAAGTTATGTCTGACTCTTTTGCAACCCCAGTGGATTGTAGCCTGCCAGGCTCCACTGTCCATGGAATATCCCAGGCAAGAATACTGGAGTGGGTTGACATTTCCTTCTATGCAGCATCTTCCTGACCCAGGGATTGAACCTGCAGCTCCTGAATTGCAGGTGGATTCTTCACTGCTGAGCCACCAGGCAAGCCCGTGATTCCTTACTAGTACTTCGTTAGTAGTTTTATCCGAATGATCTCATTTGATTCTCAAAACTGTAGATCCATAAGATAGATGATATCCTTATTTTGTAGGTTGAAAGTGAAAGTGAGTTTGCTCATTTGTGTCTGACTCTTTGTGACCTCGTGGACTGTAGCCTACCAGGTTCCACCATGGGGTTTTCCAGGCAAGAATACTGGAGTGGGTTGGCCATTTCCTTCTCCAGGAGATCTTCCTGACCCAGGAATTGAACCTGGGTCTCCTGCATTGTAGGCAGACGCTTTACCATCTGAGCCACCAGGGAAGTAGGCTGAGGATGTTGTAAAACTGAAATTTAAGGAGATCAATAGCAACAGCCACATTCACACACCTGGTTCGTGGAGCCAGGGCTCCTCCTGTTAGCTCTGCTCTTAGCGCTAACATATCTTTTACTCTTTACTTCAAAAGCAGTTGAAGGACCCAAAATATTCCTCCCCTATGGGCAAATATTCTGACAGAGAAGCTTTCCATTTTTGTTTTTGTCTCTGAATAGACAACTTTGGGTAGTCTGTTTAAATAGGAACCCATTGTATTATAAGCTGATTATCAAATATGGAGTTTTACAAATTCATCTGATTATAGCAGAAATTAGTTTTATTGCCATAGGATAGTAGATGTTTGGTTTTGTTTGACTTGAACATATCATGACATTTCAGTTATTCCTTTTACATTGTTAAATGTCTTGATGAATAAAATAATAATCCCAACTCATATTCCTATTTTTGGTTTTATTCATAATATGATAATGATATCATGCTCATATTAAACAAATACATTGAAGAAGGTACACTGTTTTCTTAATATACTTCTTGTACTTATTTTTCAGTTAAGATGATAAAATTTTAACTTTGAATAACTTTGTAGAACTTTGCCTTATAACAAATTCTTCTTGTGGTTTAGGTCATTTATTATTAGCGCTAAGAGACAAGGCCGATTAACTTACACAAGAGTAGGGGAGAGTAAAGTAGTTAATGAAAGAAATTAGTCAAATCTTGATTTCACTTTTAAAATTATCCTGTTGAGATGCCACCAGTTGTCTGACATTCCTGGAACAACTTCCCTCATTCCCTCTTCTTGGCTTAGACGGGAGTATGTGAAACTAGCAAATTTTGCAATCACTCTGCCCTTCCTATGCCAGTATGCTAAGATGCAGTATGATTTGACCAAGCTGTGATAATGTTTACTTTTAAATTATTATGTATAATTTGTGTGAGGCCGCCAATACATGGCAGTAAGTCGTAGTAAACGTTTTGAGTAGCATAATAAAGATCTGGGCTTCCTCATGTTTGTCACCAAAAGATAAGTCTGACTACATATACATTCTCAAAGCTAAACGTAGGAAAATAAACCTTAAGAACCCTGAATCAATAATCAGCCATTGAGCAGTAGAGTTCTTGTTATTATTATCATCCATGTGTATATGTATGTGTGTGTCTGTGTGTGTGTGTGTGTGAGACAGATTATATATGAATACAGATTCACTTATTTCATAAATAGTTTTGAGACTTTTACTCTCTGCAAGACACAATGCTAGACAAATGGGGGCCTCTTGAAAAGTTTAAAAGCTTGGCAGAGAGACATGAAAAATGCTGCTGAAGGAGCTTAGAAGAGGGACATGGGAATTGCAGTATGGCTGAAAAGGGTATGAATTGTCTTGTAATAGTATTTATTCCATAAATAGAAGAAAATGTTGCTAGTACTTCCTTTAAAAGTGGTATGGAAAATCTGTCAATGATGGGTTACTAGCAATACTGAATTTGAATAATATCCAACTTAGAGTTGGAGCAAGAAAATTATGTAAATTAGAAGTAAATAAGGAATATTCTTAACAAAACTATAGATCCAAACACTGGAGGGGGAAAGAAAAGTATGAAAAGAATGTTGATTTATTTATAGTTGATATATTTCCTGTGTGTGGAAAATCTCTATGGATAATTATATAAAATAATCATATTTAGTAATGTATTATTAACACTGTAATTTCTTATTTTACCAAATACTTTGGTATCTTCCAAGGTAGCTCCCCATTTTAATATTTCTTATTCTGTCCATGGAGAGAGTTTAATCCTAGCTTTGGCACTTTCTGCTTTTGATAATTCCATTTATGTATGCATCTTTTTTTCCTATAAAATGAAGATTTGCCAACATTGTCTTTATCGTTTCTTGGTCCAGTTTTTCTAAAATTTTATGCTTACACAAGATGGTATGCAGAAAAGTCAAAGCCATAACTATTCCTTTTGTGCTTTGTTCGTAACAGTCCTCTGATAATTTGCTGGAACGCACAGTGTCTGGAAATGAATGTTTGGAACAGTTTGTTTTGCCTGTCTTGACCATTCCATTTCTGACCTAATGGGTTGTTTAACTATTAGAAGATGTTCCCATTACAGGCTTTTACTTTGGCAAAGGGCTGGCTTTTGTTAATAGTGGTGGGGCTTTTTTTTTTTTTTACTGGATCTGAGACAATAAAGAGCTCAGGGCCTGAGAGGTGGATGGTTTTCAGTGAGTGTCTGTGAAGGAAAACAGCAATGGGTAGGTGAACCGATGGGGTATGATGAGCACCGTGGTGAATAAGTGTGCCGACCACATCAATCTCCCAAACCTATTCATTTCTTTATAGCTTTACAAAATATATTTATATAATTAAATAGTGTTAACTATAGTAATATTTTATTCAGTTTTACATTTTTGCACTTAAGTCTATAGAACTAGACTATGGATGCATGTATGTATATATTCATTTTAGTGTTAATGTAATTTTGTGTTATTCTGTTTTTTTGGTGTGTATGTGGTTGTGGTTTACAACCAACAAATATGCAAAAAATTCCCTGGAGAATGCCAGTGCTCACACAATTCCTTTCCAGCCACACAACAATACTGCATTTCCCAGGTTCCCCCGGAAGGGGGGACAACCTTCTGGTCAATGCAGTGTGTATACAAGTGGTGTACACCATTTTCTGGCTTATTCCCAGAAAACTCCCCAATGTCCATCCCTTTTCCTTAACTCCTAGCCAGAAACACCTAAAATGCGGTATTGACTTCTCAGTTACCCATGACAAGGGGTCAGATAATAGACACTAAAAGGCTGGAGAACCCTGTTATAGCAGGCAAAAATCTGGTAAGACAGTTGCCAATGATAACTTGGAAGGCAGATCATTTATCTACTAAGCTTTCAGCTCAAGAGGGAAAAGTTGGAAAAGCACTTGTAGTGTGCATTCGCTAAAATTAGCTGCCTTTGGCAAAGTACCGTAAGAAAAAGATGTTACAGGAATAGAGACAGTCCAGAAACTTGAGGCACCATTAGGATAGCTATATCAACTGCTTTTAGACCCTGCAAAGTAAGAGAGAAGAAATTTTGAGAGGCTTGGTGTGCGAAAGGGTCGGCAACATTTATCAGTTTAATAAAGTCCCGAGGCTTCCCTGGTGGTCCAGTGGTTCAGACTTAGAGCTTCCAACGCAGGGGGCTTGGGTTTGATCCCTGGTGTGGGAACTAGGATCCCACATGCTGTGCAGCATGACCAAAATAAAATAAAGTCCAGTAGATGTGTGGCAAACTTCTGATTAAGGGTGGTCTTCCACCCAAGTCAGCTGTCCCTGTGTCGTCTTATAAGTCTTAGTTTAACAAAGGGGACACTGAGAAAGAGGCAAAGATTCCGTGCACTTCTGTGAGTTTTATCTTGGCAAGAAATTTGGAGCGGTGACTGACAGATGAAATTAAATGGAAGGAAATAGATCATAAGCCTACTGATAATCTGAGGGAATTTCACTGCCAAAGAAACGGCCTTTAACACTGGACGTTCCAACTACCAAGCAACTTCGAGGTTTTGTTGTGCAGTGAATCATGTCCCCTCCACGATTCACATGTTGAAACTCTGGCCCCACGACTTCAGGATGTGACTGCATTTGGAGACAGAGCTTTTTAAAAGTTGATTAACCAGAGATCCCAACCCAATCTGACCAGAGATCTTATCATGGTAAGAAATTGGGACACACAGAGAGACATGAGGATATACAGAGACAAATGAAGACGCAGTGAGAAGGTGGCCCATTGTAGGTCAAGGAGACATGTATGGGCAGATTCTCCGCTCATGTCTCTCAGAAGAAACCAAACATGCTGACACCTTAGCTCAGACATCTTGCCTCCAGAACTGTGAGAAAATACATTTCTTTTATTTAACTACCAATGGGTATTTTGTTGGGCTTCCCTGGTGGCTCAGCTGGTAAATAATCTGTCTGCAGCGACAGATTATCTAGAAAATGTTGTTGTTCAGTCACCAAGTCATGTCTGATTCTTTGTCACCCCATGGACCGCAGCACATCGGACTTCCCTGTCTTTCACTATTTCACAGAGTTTGCTCAAACTTACATCCATTGTGTCAATAATGCCATCCAACCATCTCATGCTGTCTCGCCCCCTTCTCCTCCTGCCCTCAATCCTTCCTAGCATCAGGGTCTTTTCCAGTGAGTCAGCTCTTTTCATCAGGTGGCCAAAGTATTTGAGCTTCAGCATCAGTCCTTCCAATGAATATTCAGTTGATTTCCTTTAAGATTGATTGGTTTGATCTCCTTGCTGAAAATGAATACAGCTCCCAAATTATCTCCAGCAAGAAGTGACTTGCAAAAGTGTTCCAGCCCCTAAGAGCCTATTCCCCAACCTTCTTATAGATGTGGACAACAAGGATAATAAAATGCAGAATAAACTTCTGAGGTGTGCAGGCAAGGCAACTCATGAAATATATTTAGAAAATGTATTTTTGTGAAATCAATTTTTAGTGAAATATAGGAAATTTATATTTTGCTTCCAGATTAGAAAATCAGGCAGAAAAACAGGTTTATAACATTGTCATATGAATAAGAATAATACAGTAAGAAAGAATTATGAAGATGGTTTTACAACTACTACTGTAGTTGTAACTACAACCTACAGTATACTAAGACAGCTTCTAAAATTGATTACTGAAAGAAAAACCTGTAAAGGTGTTTCATTCTTTCATGTTCAGACCTCTGATAAACCCAAATTTTATCCATATATGCTTTATAAATGAAAATAAAAATACTTAATTATAGATAAAAATTCCTTATTCTCTAGATCAAAGAAATTCACATGCCCAATTGTGTTTTTAGGAAATTTCACCCTTTCAAACATAGATTTTCAAATGCATCAACTTTGAAAAATCAAAGATGTTTGCAGTCTTTATTTGAATACATTCTGAGGAGCACCAGGAAAACAGCCAAATCTTGAAATATTCACCGATGAAGGTGACTGCATGCAGAGCAGAAAGTTTAATAATGGAAAAGCAAAAGCTAGGACCCAACATGTGGGAAGGAACACCTTCTTGTATGAAAGTTGTTGCCAAACATATGAAATTTTATTTGCAATTAGGACAAAGATAGATATTCCTGGGCTCTTTAGAAAATCTCTTGTCATGATGACGTATGGTATTAGTCAGGCTGACGCTTATGGAGAATGTACTCTTGGTTCAATATCAAGAATATATCAGTTTATGTAACAAAACTGTCATGCATAATTAAGCTTTTAAAAACCAAATATGTGCTCTCTAACTGGGTTCTTCAACAGTCCTAAATGGGGAGACTGAAAAAGACCCAGGCGGTAATCATGCCGCCTGGGCTTCCGTGTTCCTGTGGCTGATTAAGCAGGTTGTGACAATGAGGTGTAAACATAGAAAGAAAGTGAAAGTGAAGTGTCCGACTCTTTGTGACCCTGTGGACTGTAGCCCAACAGGCTCCTCTGTCCATGGGATTCTCTAGGCTAGAATACTGGAGGATCTTCCCGACGCAGGGATCGAACCCAGGTCTCCTGCACTGCAGGCAGACACTTTAGACTTTTCATCTAATTTGGACGATTCCAACTAACTCACAGCCCCCGTAAGCCCCCACTTTGCCTTCCTAGTTTATTGTTTTACTTTAAGCAAGTCAATGACAATTTTAAACACTACAGAATTGTATTTTTTTTTTTTTAATGTTTTCATTTTTTGTTCTTGGTGAACTTTGGAGTATTTTGTATACAATAAGAACGTTAGCAATGACCAAAAGACCAAAATTCTCTTCTTGGAGAAAACTGTCAAAGTTTTAAAGATCTGGGACAATACTATATATTGATGGTAATAAGAAATTGCTGAAAGATACTAGTAAAATTTAACTTTGGAAAGTCTTTGGACCCTACCACATCCCACAAAGGAAGAAAGAACTGGAAAAAAAAAAAAATCTCGATCAAAATTTGATAATTTAGGAATACTATATTCTTTAGAAATCAACTTCACAGCTAGATAATTCTTTAAGGTACATATAATAAGAGATTACCTTATCAAATGAAATTTCATTCATTTAATCTTTATTTTACTTTATTTATGGCAGGCATGGGAATTAAGAGAAGAAATTTCACATTAATTACCTGAAAACAAGTTTCAAAGAACAATTGTATGCCAACAGAACAAAACAGAAAGACAATAATGTGCTATTTTCTGGTATTATTTTTTGTTATTCTCAGAATAGGAAAAATTTCAAACTAGAAGTTAATTGAAAGTAAGGGACTTGTTTTAGTGTTTAATCACCCTAAGTATTTTCTTGCAGTATTTTTTTTTCCTGCTACCAAAGTACTCCATCCAAGGAAAATGCTACTTTCATTTCCTCCTGGCTATTCAGATATTTTGTTTTTAGAATTAAATACTGTTTTACTCAATCTTTCACCATATCCATGGCCTCATGTGCATTTCTTGTTAGAGTGATGCTGGCAGAGCACATTCAAAGACTGACTGTTCATAAAGCTTTTATTGTAGGCATCATATTGGTTTTTCACTGTGTGTGTAGGGGGATGGCATAACAGTCTTGGGTTCTGCTGGAATAAAAAAAATATTTTCAGCAAAGTCACTTTCTTTCATTTAGACTATTTGATATTAAGCCTGTTTATAGAGATTAGCTTTGCTAAAAAATTGAGTGTTGAAATCAAATGAACCAATTTATACAGTCATTATGAATAATGAAGCCAAAGACTTTCCTTTTTCTCTAATAGTAAAAGATTGTTGGTCTGAGGGGGATGGTTGTGATTTAACAAATTCTTCAGTTGCATTTTGTTTGGTGTGTGGTTATGTTTTAGAGTTCACTGTCTCTAACCTTTTAAAGCTTCTAGGTAAATTGATAATCATTTCTGTTAGGAAAGTCCATTGAGGACCAACAGTACCTTTATGTTGAAGAATTTGACATCATTTCTTTCTCATCTATTTGCACTTATACACAGTAATTGCGATGTAATATTTGACTGGTGTTGGCATGCTTCTCTTTTGTTTTAATTATTACTATTATAGTGTTAACTGGTAGTCATTTGTTGTTACCTTTAATTCACATTTGATCAGGCCTTTTTTTTTTGGTAGATTTGTTATGTTTCTATTTCTTATATACCACATGAAGTTTAGCATTTTGATGTGGGTTGTTTTTAAAACTTCCAGCTATAATTACCAATATTCATGACACTGAGCTACAGTACATAATGGTTTGGGGGATGCTTTTAAAACTGTTTTTATCACAAATCTCTAAATTCTGCAAAGAAGATTCTGCATTATCTTTCATAACCTGTGCTATCCAAAGCATATGATCTCATAACTGAAGTACTTTAAAAATCATATGTAGCTAATAATTAAATATAATTTTAACTAAAAATATGCAGCTACCAGTAGTTTTCTCCATTAAATCTAAAAGGAATAGATTTCTCCACTAAATCTAAAAGGAACATAAATATGTTCCCTGATTCAATATTTTAGTAGCTTTAATTCTACATTCTGACTTCTTTTTGGACATAAAAGGTATGTCTGTGTCCTTTTATTCTTTTTATCCTTTGCACTCTCATGTTGCCTGAGCTAATCCTATTTTTCTTTTCCATTTTTTTTCTTCCTTGAAGAAAATTTAGAGTAGGAGCATGAACTAAGTTCAAGTTGAGCAGAAATTATTGTAACATAATTTCAACATTGATTTTTTTTAAATAAAAATATACATCTATGTTATAATAGAGGTAATCATTTTGGGGAAGAGCCAAAGGATATTCTTTCCACTACAAAATAATATTAAATGCTAATAGCTCATTGAATTTATTATTCCTCATCTAGTTATATATAAGCAGTTGCATTTTTATCTCTATAAACATAAAAACAAGCAAATATTTTATATTTTCAGAATATTTTTATAATATATATATATTTTTTAAAACATCATGGAATGAAGAATAACATTTTCTGAGAAATAAACATTTTCTGTGACAAGTATCTAGATCACATGAATACAAATGGTAATCACTAGAAACCTACTGCTGCTGCTGGTAAGTCGCTTCAGTTGTGTCCGACTCTGTGCAACCCCATAGACGGCAGCCCACCAGGCTTCCCTGTCCCTGGGATTCTCCAGGCAAGAACACTGGAGTGGGTTGCCATTTCCTTCTCCAATGCAGGAAAGTGAAAAGTGAAAGTGAAGTCGCTCAGTCATGTCCGACTCTTAGCGACCCCATGGCCTGCAGCCTACGAGGCTCCTCCGTCAAATGGGATTTTCTAGGCAAAAGTACTGGAGTGGGCTGCCATTGCCTTCTCTGAGAAACCGACTAGGGGCAACTATATAAATAAGTTATTACTCTATTGAATGAATCAAAACACCTTGTTGTTTAGTTCCTAAGTCCCGTCCTACTCTTTGTGACCCCATGAATTGTAGCCCATCAGGGTCCTCTGTCCATGGGATTTCCCAGACAACAATACTGGAGTGAGTTGCCATTTTCTTCTCCAGGGGATCTTCCCCACCCAGGGATTGAACCTGCATCTCTTGTGTCTCTTGCATTGGCAGGCAGATTCTTTACCTCTGAGCCACCAAGGAAGCCCTCATAACATATTATTTAACCCTTTAATAATTACAAAAAACTGAAATAAAACGTGATCTTACTACACAGTACACTAAGTAAATCAAAATATAAAGCATAACAATTTTAAAATTTGACTTGAGAGTTGGGAGAGGGGAATATAAAGGCCTACAAAATGGAAAATTGTAAAAGGGTTTTGAAGCCATGTATGATGAATAAAAATTAACTGTCTATTGGAAAAAATAATATGTTTCCCTCTTCTGTAAATTAGTTAAAATAAAGAAGCTCCTAATGGCATGTGTAATTTCCTTTGATACCTTAAGGTAGAAGGTGACATTGATGAATGTGTTTATGGATGAGTGATCCTGAAATGTAACATTTCATGACCTGCAGGTGTTTCTACACTGCCTTCCCCCTGCTTGGGGGTTGTAGTTGCTATTTGCAGTTCGCATGTGGATTATACATCTCTGCTAAAATTGATTTTTGCTTCTTCCACACACCCTGCCATGTGCTAGCATGATCTCTTGGAGCAGCTATGGGTAGCTGTACTTCATCTTGATATTATGATTTCAGGACATCTAGATAATACTCTTCTCCTTGGTTTGCTTTTTCATCTTCGCATTGCCTTATTTCAAATTTATTTAAAGTTATTTCATTTTCTCACATTGTCTTCCTTAGTTACATGCCAGTTGAAGTGGAATTGAGTCCTGATTGCCTTGAAAAGTTACATAAATATGTTTTAGAAATCCATATTTTGTGATAAAATTTCATTTTTTTATTCTAAGACTATTTAGCTTAATGAATTTGCATGAGAATTCATGAAATAGTAAAAGACTTGGAAGTCTCTTGCTTTATAGGCATTTAATTAGGCTCAAATTTGGAACTGATTTGGAAATCACTTATAGTTTCTGTAACTCATATAATGTCAGCCTGGACAACATCAAATGTTGGATATCTTTTTATGTTACTAAAGATGTATTAAGGTCATTATATGTATATGACTATATACAACTTTAAAAATACGATCATGCTTCTCTGTTATTATTTAGTACAATATCACTTCTTCTAGCTATAATTTTATGCCTTATTAAGAAAATTTCTGGGGTCTCCCCTTTCTGAATAGTGTTTAAACATTAATCCTTATTTTTGCAGATATCTGTGTTTAGCTGTTTTCTCAATGGCACAAGTTAAAGTTATCTCAGAAATTTATCACTTTGTTAGTGTGCTCAAAATAAATTTGCTGATTATATTCATTTTTTTAAAAATTAGGCAGTATAAGCTTATAGGAAATGTAAAATGACTTTATATGGAAAAACTTGACTTTTAAGAAACATATGTAATGATGTTTATTCATGTTGCATTATTGATAATTTCTAGAAAAGATCTCTTTTTTAGAGTTATACATTTTACATAAGTTCATTTACTCTCCACCTGCAGTCTTGTTCTATTACATCATGTATTATGTAAAATAATTCTGCAAGTGAACATTTAAAATTTATTTTGAGAACCTGCAGTTCAGCTCCACTAATTGTGGCCTATTGGCCACTTGATGTTAGCCCTCAAAAGCTATAGTCACAAGTCAAAGTTTGAAGGAAAGCTAGCTTTGATAAGTTTAAGCCATAGACTAGGTGAAAACTAAAGAATTCTGCATGCTTGATTATAAATCTGAGCTACAGACTTGGAGAAGAAGAACTGGTCTTTGTGTATTGAGGAGTGAGGAAATCATGGAGGTTTTTACACAGGAGAAGGCAATGGCAACCCACTCCAGTGCTCTTGCCTGGAGAATCCCAGGGACAGGAGAGCCTGGTGGGCTGCCGTCTGTGGGGTTGCACAGGGTCATACACAACTGAAGTGACTCAGCAGCAGCAGCAGAAGCAATTATAAAAGATTCTTCCCACGCACATGTATCTGTTCCAGGCATATTTGTGGGTTTATCATGTGCTAGCTTCTTGGGGTATATTGGCAAAATAAACAAGGTATAGCACTTGCCCTCCAGAACTTAGAGTCAGTCTACTGGAGGAGACAGATAGCAAATGAACACACAGAATACTGGAAAAGCAAATAACTGCCACAAAGAGATGACAGAGGAGGGGGATGTATGAGGGACTCACCTGAGGAGAACCCTCTCTGAAGAGATGGCGATGGTTTCATGAAGCAAAGAGCAGAGGGAGAGAGAGCTGGGGTGCTGACTGAGGGACAGGACCTGGTGTTAAAGAGCTGAAGGCAGAAGAAATGGCAGGTGGATTGGGTAGACCGTGGGGCCGGAGCACAGCGAGGGCAGAGGACAAAGATGAAGTAAGAGAGGGTGGACGGAGACAGAAGACTGGACACATTTAGTGTACATCATCTAAATCCTACACACACGCACACACAGAGGTAATCATTCAGTTATTTTCTGAATCTGAAAACATTTTTGCTTCACCAGTTTATGTGCCGTAATAAAAGGGGGGATTGTTTAAATCCCTCTTAAAGTCAAGCTTTCATAAGTGAAGTAAGTCAGATAGAGAAAGACAAATACTGTATGGTATCACTTATACATGGAATCTAAAAAGAATAACAAGCTAGTGAATGTAACGTGAAAGAAACAGATTTGGGACTTTCCTGGTAGTCCAACGGCGAAGACTCCACGTTCCCAATGCAGGGGGCCTGGGTTCGATCCCTGGTCAGGGAAGGAGATCTTACATGCAGCAACTAAGACCCAGTGCAGCCAAGTAAATAAATATTAAATAATAATAATAATAATGAAACCAATATAGTGTGCTCAGTTGCTCAGTTGTGTCTGATTCTTTGTGGCCCCATGGACCATAGCCTGCCAGGCTCCTCTGTTCATGGAATTTTCCAGGCAAGAGTACTGAAGTGGGTTGCCGTGTCCTCCTCCAGGGGATCTTCTTGACTCAGGGATCGAACCTCTATCTCCTGCAGCTCTTGCATTGGCAGGCAGATTCTTTACCACTAAGCTGCCTGGGAAGCCCCACAGATATAGAGAACACACATTAATTTGTTCCAGTGGTTTCCAGTGGAGAAAAGGAAGGGGAGAGGGACAATATGGGGGTAGGAGATTAAGAGGCACAAAATATTATGTATAAGCTACAGGGATATATTGTACAACACAGGGAATATAGTCAACAGTTTAAAATAACTATAAGTGAAATATAAGCTTTAAAAATTATGAATCGATATATTGTATACCTTTAACTTATATAATATTGTACATCAACTGTACTTCAATAAAGAATATTTTTAGATAGTCAAGCTTTTACATGAAGACGTTCAAATGTAGAAAATGAAACCTTTCCCCATTTCGACACCCTACAAGCTAAGTGTATGCACCCATCAGGGTCTATTTAAAAAATACTTTTTCCAAGTAAAAAAATGTACTTTTTTTCTAAGCATCAGCACAGGAAATTTCCTCCAACATTTCTATTTGTCACTTTCTCTAAAAGTCTTAAGTTGAAAAAAAAAAAAATCCCTGACATTGAAAGCAGCAGTGATGTAAAGTGAAGACATGTGTATGAAGCACTCACGCATGTTTCTCCCAGATCTATGGGAACAAGACGAGGCAACACGCGAGAGGAATTCAGATGCTTGTCACCTAGTGGATTCCAGGCAGAGAGGGCAGTCTTTAAGACCCAGCAGCTCAGTATTTGTCTGGAGAGGAAATGTTGCTTTTTGACAGATGAGAGAAATCCCCTTAGCGCTGGCTGTGGAAAGAGAGAAGTGAAGTCAGTCACCTGCTGGTGAAGGCCAGTAAAACAGCAAAGCAAGAGGAAAATTTTTTCTCTCCCCCTGTCTCTCCCCGCAACCCCCCTCTCCCTCTCTCTCTCTTTTCTCTCCTCTGTGGAAGCCACCTCCTATTCCTCTCAACTCTTTTAGCATAACCTTCAAAGGAGAACGTTCCCTTCAGACTTTATTATCTTTACCCCCTCTTCACTGAGAGGATACCTCAGAGCTGCAAGACATTTTTTTAAGTCTAGGCAGGACTTGGGGGATTTGGTTATCTTGCCACGGAAACTGATCACTGCTGAAGCTTGGGACTCCGTGTGCTAAATGAGCTACCAGAGTAAGGCTGGCGGAGGAAGGCTTTTATCATATACTCTTCTCTTCAGTTTGAACACATTTGCTTGAGATTTGCCGCATGATGCTGTCCAGGGAAGCAGCTTTTTTTCTTGGGATGCAGCAATTTGCTGGTTTCTAAGCTTATTGCAGAAGAAGAAATAATCTTAAATAGAGTGGATTTTTCCCCCCACCCCCTGCTTGATTCGACTGAGCTGTGTTCCACCGCGGTTAAAGATCACCTGGCACTAAATCTTTGAGGAAGTCAAACAAAGTGAATTACAATTATTATTTATTTATTTATATTATTTTTAACCGGTGGAGGCGGCGTGATCACGGAGAATGAGACTGAGAGATGCTGCCAGGGCTTGGAGGAGGATAAAGCTGAGTTTAGGCTGGAAACTAAGAGACTAGATTGTTTTTTGGTCCCACTTGCCCGGTTCCTCTTCACTTCCTTTAGTTTCGCTCCATGGACAGATCAACAAACCTGGACATTGAGGAGCTCAAGGTACGTGATGCTCGGAGCGGGCGCCGTTCCTTCCTTGCTGGCGCTCGCCTGCTCTCTTGCTCTCCTGTCTCTTTTTTTTTTCCAGCTGCCTCTTTCTCGCGCTGCTAGAATAGTTGGTGGCCCCATGGGACGGCGAGTGGGCATTTTGGGGTGAAGTGTACCCGGGCGCGAGCTCCCCTTCCAGGGCCGAGGACGAGGATGGAGGGCGGCTTTCTGGGGCTCGGCGTGCACTCTCGGGCCGGGTCCACTCCCTGCCTGCTCCTCCCGGCCACGGCCATCCTGTCCTCCCTCCCCTCGTCAGTTACAGCATCACTTTGGGTACCGGACCCGGCTCCGCGTGTCCGTTCACCGCGCCGGGGCAGCGGCGGCGGCGGCGCGGTCTCTGCCCCTTGCCACCCGGTTACCCAGCAAAGTTGCCCGAGCTGCGCGGCCACTTTGCCTCCTCTTCCCGCTCCGAGCTGCCTGGCCCCTCCGGCCCCCACGGGGACCGCCTATTTCCGCTCAGAGATTCTCGGTACTGTCTGCAGCTATGGCTGGTTTTCATCCCGGCTCTTCCTTTTCTCCCCTTTTCTCCCACGACCGCTGACACGGTCTCAGCCACAGCGGCACTGCCCTGGGCGCGAACTCGTGTGCGGTGCGGGGACCCGGCGCAATGGAAGGGACCAGAGGGGTTCCCCCGCTGGCCCGGCGACACCCGCGCAGAGAACGTGCCTGCCCGGAGCATCCACAGCGCGCCAGCCGCTCTGGGGAAGTGGGGAGGGGGCGGGGAGGCGGGAGCCGGTCTGGGCTGCACGGGGGTAGGGGCGGGAAGCCCAGGGAGGTTCTCTGCCCTCTTCCCACCTTCGAAATAGGGGCTCTCCTGACCCGCGCGGAACCCCCTCTGCCCCACGCCGCTCCGCGGGGTCCCCTCGCCGCACCCTCTTTCCACCGAGAAGGGTTGGCTGGCGGGAGCGTTCAGGCTGACAGTTTGCCCCTCTGTCTGTGGGCACAGCTTTAAATAAGCAAAGAGCACCGCTGTAGTGCCCGTTAAAACCAAAAGAAAAACAACTTAAAAAAAAAATCCACAAAATCATTTAAATGTCCCGCTCACGGTAAATGAAACAGCAGGAAAGGGGGCAATGCTTGGGAGCATCCTTTCTTTTTATTTTTCACTCTTCTTTACCTCCCAGGCGTTTTCTCTTGCATCAGAGAGTTGTCTCTAATACTAGAGATTCAGTTCAGATGGACTCTTTGCTCAGGTGTGGACTTTTAGACGCACCCCACCAACTGGGAAAACTTCACTAGTAGAGGTTTCCCCAGAAATATCAGGGAAACGGATTTTGCCCAGGAGGAGGAAAGGATGGGAGAAATCCCCTGTAGAGGGCAAAAGTTTCTGTCTGCAGCCTGCTCTCTCTGCCCTGAGCACAGACCACCAGCATGCCCACCCAGGATCCCAGTTCTCCTGGGAGGTGCACCCCAGATCCCTATGCTAAATGCATAGGAGAGCAAGGAGGCACAGTGAGAGGGCTGGCCCTGCCTCTCACTGTAGAAGAAGGGCCTGGGGGAGGATGATCACAGGAGCCAAGACATCACTTCCTTTAAGACATGGAGTTTGTTGGGGAAAAGTTAAATAGGGAGGAGATATATTTGCTGCTCTAGTTAGAGTTGGGAAACAATAAGTTTGTGTTATGGCCAAGGTCACCATCCGTAGACCATGGCCTGGAAAAGAGGTTTCCTATAATCTCTATGTTAACCTAAGGCAGGACGCAATGCCTTTGTGATTGAAAGATCTTATTGCCTTTTCCGAAGCATCCCAGTCTCTTGGGAGAAGGGTAGGTTTTATTTGAGTTGCAAAGGAGGCCACAGGAACAAGCTTATTCTTGTGGGAAATGTAAGGGAAAAATGGTTTTGGGGGGATCACTTTCCCTGATATTCCATTTGTTTCCTGCTAGCTTATCTCCCTCTGAATCCTGGCATCACTAAATTTTTTAAATCAGTGAAAAGAGCAAATCCACAGTGAAAACTTCTGTTTAGTTCAGTAGAAGATCCCACCTTAACCTCCAAACTACTACACACTTATTCAGGGCTTCTCACAGCCAGAATGTGCTAGACTGGGTGGATAAGCCACAAAAGGTGAGGGAACGTTTTGGCAATGACCCACTGGGAAGAGATGAAGGGATGTTAGAGACAAAGATCTGTGGAGGGTGCTGAAAAATTACGTGAGGGCCAAGGTGCAGTGGGAAGTCAAAACTGGCAAGAGAGGAAAGGTAGTCAAGCCTTATAGAAAACGTTGAGATCCTCCTGTTTGGGAAACAAAATTTGTGTTGTCATGTTTGGCTACACTTCTGGAACAAGGGGACTTTAACACACACTCTGGAATATATACTTTGTAAAGATGGGTGAACTGCGTATGTAAACACTTGTCTGGATTACCTCTTATCAGAGGAAATCATTGGCTTGGGATTTCTAGACCATTCCAGTTGAAGTTATTTTCTGGTGGCTTCCTGCTGAAGGGCCCCTCATGTAGTAACTGGAGAGAGAGGAGAAAAAAAAGCTCCGGATATTTATTTTTTGACATCATTTGCTTCTTCACTTTTCTTCCTATGATCCAAAGATGCTTACTTTAAGACAGATGCACGTAAGTACTTTAGTTTCTGGGATGCTTTAAATACATGAAATAATAAACGTTCTCTGGGATTTGATGGACAAACAAACGTACATAATACTGCAAGAATTCCATTTAGCTTAGTTTTAGATCATTAGTGTCCTTATTAGTTGAACCTGCTCACCCCAGGCCTTAGGGAAGAAAGGTTCTGCTAATTCTTCATCTTTGTGCCAAACTGTTTTCAATTTTTGAGATTAAAAAGCAAACAAAATTTTTTGCTATGTTGGATGCATGGATATTGATATTTAAAGTACTGTTTAGTAAAATAGTGTTGTCCTATGCAAGTTTCTAAACTAAAGGTAAGCTCCAGAAATTAGGTGCTAAGCCACTGCTGTCATTATTATAAAACTAAGTGTAATCTGCATATTAAAAGATTTACAGGTGGAAAACTAACATGTTATGTGTATAAAACTTGCTAATGAAGACAAGCATGTTTCATCTTCTCTTCTACACCCAAGTGCCTGATGAAATAGATCAGTGTTGAAAGGAGAGTATTCTCACTCAAAGTGTTCTGGTCTTGCTTTTCCTTTTGATCTCTATCTGTTTCTTTCTCCAATAAATATATAACTTTACCCTGGATTTTGCCGTGGTGTTTGTTTTTCAAGAAGAAACAGCATCAAACAACCCAGCATATGGGTGACTGCTTTGGAAATGTGGGTGTTAATGAATATTGATATTAGAGACAGCACCCTCTACCCTGGAATATCTGAGTTACAGAGTACTTTTAGTAGCTGATATTTGACAGAATAACTTTAGCTTTTATTTTAGCTCTAGGGTTGCCCTCTTTTAAGCTACATATCTTATGCACTGAAACAGAGAATGCCACTAATTTACAGAGCTGGCACTTATACATTTGCTTTTTGCTGTGTTTGTTTGTGAGATATCAAGCTTAATAAATAGTGTGTTTAAGTAGCCCATATGTCTTTGGCAATTCTTTTACTTAGCTTTTGAAATATGAGCTTTAATTCATTTTTGTTAATTTAGCAATCAAGAAATTAGGCTTTCAGATGCTAATCATATATTTGTGAATAACTGTAATTTGCTTTGAGATCAAAAACATAAAACATATCAGGAGGACATTACAACTTTAGCAGTATTCTTTTGATACCAGCTTTTATTTGTCAGAATTGTTCCTTTAACAGGATGATTAGCTAGATGTTAAAATCGAATTTTTCCATTACTTGCAGAACATAAACAATATACTTCTGGAATATTTTCCTAATTATCATTTAATGTACAAAAATTATAAACTGTATAGTTAATAATCCTAAAGGTGCATAAGACAGTTTTTCAATAAATATAATTGTACTTGTTTGAGTTAATTAAATGTAGTCCAGTCACTGTTGCTTAATTTTATCTCTTCAATTTAAATAAAATTCCATCTACCAAGAGCTTGAAACTTGCCCTAGATAGGCAAGGTACAAGCTTCCCTGAATAATACAATTAGGTCATTAAGAAAGTACAGCGCTTGGGTGAGATAATCTAGCCGAAAAACACATAAGTGTTTAAACAAGTAGTTGATCGAACACTGTGGAGATCTTAAACCAAGTCTCATAGTACATTATTCTACAATTTCAATCAAAAAGAGAGTTGGCACTTAAAAGAATTCTAAAAATGTTTTGTTTGTTTGTTTCATCAATAAGACACTCAGCCCAGGAAAGTCGGCTTGCTTCTGTGTAGGAGGCTTTGTGATAAGTGTAAGTAGGTGGTATTTTTTTCTTAGTCATTCCATAGTAAAAAATAGTACTGTCCAACCAGTGTCATATTTTTAGCAACCTGCCTTATATATTCATTTCTTGGCTTAAAATAAGAAAACATGATTGTGACTACTGAATTATTTGACCTCTTTCACATCTAAATGAATTATAAGTTCTGACCATCCAGGTCAAGTTCCAGTTCTCTTTTGACGACAGGGACCAGTCACCAAGATTGAGAAATAGTTAAAGTTGATTTCTTTGTGTTCAGAATATAGCCTTGTTTTATTGACGTTGAAGTAAACTTTAAGTAGCAATAGGGAAACAATTGCTTTTTATATAGCTTAGGAGGTATGAGGGGCTTCCCTGGTGGCTCAGATGGTGAAGAATCAGCCCGAAATGCAGCAGACATGAGTTTGATCCCTCAGATGGGGAGATCCCCTGGAGAAGGAGATGGCTATCCACTGGAGTATTCTTGCCTGGAGAATCCCATGGACAGAGGAGCCTAGTGGGCTACAGTCCATGGAGTCATGGAGTTGGGCAAAACTGAGCAAATGAGCACACACATACACAAGTGGGATGAGGGAACAATTTTGATATAAATAGGAAGAGAATTAAGAAAAATACATTTGAGGGAAGTTGTGCAAATGATAATTTTAGAAGTCTTCAGTGGGCCCCTGTCATCACTAAGGGTATACTCTAGTCTCTGTACTGGCTATTATAGCTTTGCTGATCTCCAGACTTTACCAAATGAAAATACATCAAATTTTGAAGGTCCAGTGAAAAAGAATATTTTAAGATTTATGGACTCAAAATCATAGCTTACAAGATGGCTTAATGCTGTAAGACAATAAATCAACATGTCTTTTGGGGCTTTCCTTTTATATAATATTTAGTAAGGTGTTTCTCATACTTGTATTGGAATTTCAGCTAAAATACGATGTGGAAAAAAGGAAAATGACCATGTGTTTTTGTTCAAATCTCTGTGAAGCTTTTGTGTATATACATTTAAATAGGTAAGTATATAAATGAATAAACATTTTGTGTCAAAATATGTTTATAGTTTTAATTCTTTAGAATTGTGCTTGAGAAACAGTTAACCTTGATTTCTTTGCATCCAGAAAATAGATTTGTGATAAAATTCTTAGCTTCTAAATCTCTATGTGACGAAGTGAACTGCTTCATTTTATACAAGTGCAGATTTTAACATACTAACATATAAGTTTTTATTTTATTCTAATGCTCTTCTTTCTCTTGGAAAATGTTTAGAAGCCTGAGGTAATCTTATATCCTCAATGAAACTTACCAGACACTTCTAGGCCAACCACAGAATGAACAAACTTAAGGATTACCATGCTTCCAAGAGAATTACAGAGATTTCCATCCTAAAAATTAAAAATTGCCCCAAGTATCTCGAGAGTTTCCTTGATATTCCTAAATGGTATTTTTAGAGATTGATTCTAAAAAATATTGTAAGCCCTGATCTGGTTTTAGCACATTTATACTGCTTTGTTGGAATTAAATAGGTTGTCTAGAGTCTTCTATGCCAAGTGGAGATCAGAAACCTTTAAAAAATTTTTTTTCATTATCCAGCCAGAAAAGCTTTAATTGCCATGGCAATGCCCATCAGTGGAACAGGAGCTGAAGTTTCAGCCTTAGTTATTAATTGAAATAATCACTGCATACTAAAGATGAAGTTCAGTGGCATTTGGAAGTCAGAGGCACCCCAATGTACTAAATCTCTCACTCCAAATCTAACAGCTTGAAACCTTTAAGGAGCTTGATTTGTGTGGGAGGGGCACAGATCCGGTTGACGCAGTACTTAGAAGACCTTGTTTCAAGCCTGGCTTTGCCGTCACCCATAGGTGGCTCCGTGGGTATATCACAGCCCTTCTCTGCCTCAGGTTTCTCAGGCGATAGTGGCACTGCAGGGTGGAAATTGGATTTGATATCTAGGTCTTGTTGTAATCATTTTTTAGCCACAACTAAAGAACTTGTTCGAACAGTGTCTTCTAAACAAGTACAATATCTAATACTCATAAAAGGGGAACAGTTCTAGTTGGGGCAAGAGAGGTTGAGGGCTCTATCAGCCCACTTCTTCTTTGCCCCTGCACTTGACCCCAGGACACTACCTAGAACTGTAAGACTGAAGAACACGAAGTCAAAACCTCAAGACCAGCTGACCTCTATCTTCCAAGTCTGAGAGTCTAGGGCTCTGAGAACATTTTTTGAGAATGACATTTTTGTGCCCCCCCCCGGAAAGAAATCATTTCCAAATCAATAAATAAAGATAATATAGCTCTTTTTATTTCCCCAATATAGCCTCATTTGAACAGCATGGTAAGTTTTTTGAATACTGTATTCTCATTTAAGGGTACCAAAATGGAGACTCAGAAAAATCTAGTGAAAATGCCTATGATCACCGGGTGAATAAATAAAGGAATCAGAACTCAAAGATGTGCTTTTTATATCCAAATACTATGTTCTTATTTATGGGCAAAAATTCCAGGATACTTGCGGAACTTCTGATGATAGAGGTTTCTCACTGAATTCCTCTAACATTCTTATTTCTAAGAAAACTGACAATATTTGAGCTATAGTCATAGTATTTACACTTGCTACAGAATAATTGTTCACAGTTTTAATTTTTTACTGATATGCTCATTCATAATCAGTTACTTTGGGCCAAATTATTATTGGTTGATGTTTGTGAATAAAATGTTAGAGGAAGTGATAATTAAATCATGAATTTAGGTCACTGAATCAGTTTTATAACCTTGTATCAATCTTTAAAAATAAACTCTACATATTTTATCTAGTTCTATGAATCACTTGAGTGATTGAATCACTATGAATTCAATTACTCTTGAATCACTGCAAATAATTTTGATTTTGTTAGGGCCATAAATTGGATTTAACCTCCAATCTGGCTTTGGCATTCCACCTTTTGTACATTTAGAATCGTTCTTGAAATTGAAAAAAATAGATCTGAATTATTGTACTTACACTAAAATTATTATGTTCTTAGCTTTTATGATAGCCCCAAAACCTGGAAATAAATACCAGATAATTTAATCCATAATCAAACTAAAGTCCTCAATGGAAATCTTTGAGACGTAACATATAGCAACCACAAGTGAAGATATACAGATAACTGAACATTATTTTGCAAGGACATTTCTTTTATATTCATAACGGGGTCATTACTGAATAACACCTCTTCTTGAGGAATGTTTTTCAAAGCCTTTGCAAGCCTCAACATTTAAGTGTCTAACTAGGAGGTATGATTATATGATAACATATTTTCTGCCTAAGAGCCATCATTTTCTCAAATCTCTTTCCTTTCATCATCAGAACTAGATTTGGGTACTCTTCTAGAGAATACAGTTTTTATTATTTACCAGAGTGACTGGTTAAATGACATGATGAAGAGAATACAACCAAGTTGATTTGAGGTTTGGCTTCTGGGGGGATGGGGATCAGGTTGGCCTAAACTCTTAGTGCCTTGCACAGGCACACTTGCTTTGTCATTTCTCAGCAGAATTGTTAATGGCTATAAATCAGGGACATTCTGGGTTACTCCTAAATAATTAGAAATGCAACCTTAAATCTAGGAGAGGCAAAAGCCTACCGTATTTTTCTTTGCTGGAGACACATGTTATCATTATCTAACTTCTTTTCACATTGGTTTTTAAACTCTCATCTTTGTTTAGAATGGCTAGAAAAATACACATTATCTACCTGAGATAAAAGAGCCTTTGATTCTTTCTTGGGTAGAAACAACCAATTCAGCTGCCACAAGGAAGAACGTTTTTGTGAAACATGATATAATAAATCAATGTCACGAATGGGAAAATACTGTTATCGTTGCAGTTCCACAAGCCTATATCTACTCAGAGTAGTCGAGGGTTTTTAAAATTTAAATCAGAAGAAGAAATTAACTATTCCAAGTAAGAAATTGCTTACCTAAGACTTACTGAATTATATTCTGGGTTTCTACCTCCTTCTCAACATGAGACTCATGAAAGGAAAATACTATCTAGCCTGAATACCAGAATTAGTTATGCTTCTGAGCAACCAGTTGGTATTCCATCTTAGCGATTGTTTTCATCATAAAACTGATTGTGTTTTCTTCTTTAGTTGCTAAAATGCTCAGAGGTAAATTTGTGGCCCATCTCTAACAAGTATACCTGTGTCTTTACCTAATTCCTGGCCTCATAATACTTTCTTTTCTTCACTGAGCTTAAATACTTTCATAAAGAATTAGTGACTATAATTTTGTATAAATACTCATAGATTATTAAGACCTTTTGCAGAGACTCAGTTATTCTCATAAAATTCCAGTGGGCATGCCTTAATATTTCTCATCTCTTCTGAACAGCTTATAGGAAGAAACAGGCACTTTCTTCCATTTGTCAGAGGCTACAAATTTTTAAAAGCTTGGATTATCATGCTGCGGTATCCAGTTATGCTGTGTGCATGATGTTCATTGCACAGAATAGCTGTATCACTTCTAGACCTGCTTACCACGAAATGAAACCCAGGCACATCCAAAGTAAAAGACCACTATTTAGCACTTATGTTATCAAAACTTCTATTTGTTCCAAGGCATTCTGTCTTAAGTCATTATTGTTATTTGTTGTTGATCTCAAATTTGGCCTTTGTGGAGAATGATTGCCTGCATTTCTAAATCTCTGCATTTCTAATGTCTATTACTTGTGTCTGGTGTGGAGACACTAATAAAAGTGGAAGAAAATGAGCTCATCTGAATCAGCATTTTATCTATTTATTGACTTCAGACTCACTTTGCAAGAATCAATGTTTTGATCAGTTGAGTTGCTCTAGGCAGCAGAGGCAGTTGGACTTCTAGATATTTTATCTCATGAAGTTTCCTAAAGTTCATGCTTTAGTTGTAATTCAAAGATAAGCAGTTCCATGCAGAGTATTGTGTCTTAATAATAAAGGTCCTCATTGTTAAAGCATTCTTGGGAGAAATTTTAAGCATTTAGTAGTTACGGATGTGATATATACAGCTGGATTAATTAAATACATTTTGGGATGTGACAAGTACAAGTGAAGATCTTTCATTTGTGTCTGCATCCATTTACTATACAAGCTTTCTTTCCTTTTAGAAATACTGATATGTTTTTATGTGTGTATTTATTTCACTTATTTCCTAAAACAAAAAGAGCTCTTTGCATGTAATAAATAAAAACATAACTGACTTTAAAGTGTTTAAAATTGGCAACTAGTAATTTTTTTCAATACCTGTTTCATACTTATACACACTGAAGTGAATTTCAGAAACTTTTGAAAAATATGATTCAAACATGCTAAAAACATAACGTTATCCATGATAGTATTCTATCTCAAATGATTATAGACTTACATAATTATAAAAATTATCTGCACACATGCTCAGAGTATAATTGTTGGCTTCTCTGACTCCTTTTGTGATGTTTAGTGAGATGCACTACCCATCTTATCTTAAACTCTCTGCTCATTCAAAACTGTAGACTGTATGTTAAGTGTATTCCAGCTGATACAGCGCAATCAAAATCCTAAAGATTGAAATCTTGTTTTCTCCACTTCTTGTTTTACCATGAATAGTATTGGAGTACAAATGAATAAAGATCACAAGAAGAAACATCAACTAAAACTTGGGAAAGTTATCAGCAGTTTAAAGCTTAATTGAAAAAGAAAGAATGACTCCAAGTAAACAAAATAAACATGATACTCCTATCCCAAACAAACATTTGACTTAATTGGTAATTCTGTCTCTCTTTGATTTAAATGTTCCAATGTCTAAATTAATACATTACAAAACTTGTGATTCACTGTGGTGTTAGTAGATACAAGTCTTAAAGCTCTTTGATAGATTGCATTATCGAATTCTTAGCAAGAATTTGTCTTTTTTTATATTTTCAATGGAAATGCAGTATATGAACTCTTATCAGCTTTATCTTTCACTCTCTTTTTCTCGCTTTATTTTTCATCTTCAGCTGCAAAGTTCCTGTTGCCTGGGACTTTGTTCATGATATTTTTTTGATTCTTTATTTTTACATACTTTCTAGTTAGTCTTATCTACTCATCAATTCAGTTCAGTTCAGTTCAGTCACTCAGTCGTGTCCGACTCTTTGCGACCCCATGGGCTACAGTACACCAGGCCTCCCTGTCCATCACCAACTCCCGGAGCTTACTCAAACCCATAATCTACTCATAGCGTCTGTTTTTACTTTCAAGGAGATGATTCACTGTAATGCATACCCCATCTTACACCTTTAACTTGAGGAAACTGCATTTCCTCCTCTCTGTCAACAATCTATTCTAGAAATCTTTACCTGGATGTTTTACACTCACGTCAGCTTAACAAAACTTTTTTGTTGGTTTAGGGTGTCACTGTACACTTAGGTACCCCCACTGGTGCTCTGGGATCCTCTTCTTTGGATCGGATTGACCTGTCTCACTCATCTAATTAATCAGCGGGTCCATCAAACCACATTGTCAGCGTTTATCCTTTCTTTACTTTCTGTTAAAACCCTAGATCAAATTCTCATCTTCTCTCTTCTGAACTTTTGTTGACTATTCTCTTATTCTTGCAGTGATGCTGATCACATTGCAGTGAATTCTAATGTGATGCTGCAGTTGTGGCCTGAGGGTTAGGGGTTTAGTTGGAATCACCGTTAAGGAATTTGTACTTTCCTTTTCTAATTCTTGGTAAGTCTTCTCAGAGTAAGTTGTGAAATATTGGAAACTGGGGCACATTGGCTAGGCCTGAAGCAGAACGGAGAGGGACTTAGAAGTTCCTAGAAATGCATAAAGGTGCCCTCAAAATGAAGAAAAGATGGTTTCTGGAAGCTAGACTTGACCATAGCTACTGATTAATTACTATCAATTATGACTAAAATGTTTGAGTTGGAAAAAAGGGAGCTACAGATTATTGGTAGATAATAGTGACTCATTTTATAGTCTTTTTTGTGTGTATCTTGATGAAATCTTCACATTACACTATTCAGGAACCATGAATTATGTTTGACAATTTCCGTAGTGGATTTTCTGTATTTTTGACATTTTGATCAGATAACTTATAGTCAATAATGTTTCTATGTCTCTGGGAATTTGGCAGTTCTATCTCTCAGAGGTGGCCCAAAGCCTGAATGCTAACAGAGGAAACCACTTAACTAGGCAGAGAAGCATAGAAAAATTATGAAGAAATCTCAATAAATATAGGCTAAGGTGTCTGTATTCTGAAATGCACATCACAGTTAATGAACATGGTTGGTTATTGATCTGTAAATCTCAGCTGTTGGTTAGATGGCTTTGCAGATATTTTATTCTTTATAGCCTTAGTCTTTCAGTAAAAGCTGTATAGTCATAATAGCTAAGTCTTAGAAGTTCTATGAGACTTATAATATGGGCTAATAAGAGTAAGGTAATACAAATATGCATATTTCAAAGCAGGAATGAGGAACCTAGATCTAACTGAAGATGGCAGGTGATAACAATGGCTAGTAAGGGATTGCCTAAGAAAATGTAACTTGTACAAATGGAAGAGTCCAGGAAACAAGATCTATTCATGGTTCTTCAGAGGATGATTATTCCTTATTAGGGAACCAGCCAAGTTCTTGACTCTTTCTAACTGATCTTCTTTGCTTAGCCTATTTGACAAGCAATCTTCATTCCACGATTCCAGATTTCCCTTTTAGAATAAGATAATAATTTTGGTCCCTCACCTTCTTAAAAGCCTTTGTTGATTCCCTGTTGTTTATTTTATAATCCATTTTTTTCAGCATGATACAACATGATATAGAGGTTGCTCTATGACCACTTTCTTACTTGCCTTCCAATACACACACACACTTACACACACGCATAGCCTGTGGCGTCTTAGTTCCTCGACCAGGGATCAATCCTGCACCTGCTGAATTCAAAGTGTGGAGTCTTAACCCCTGGACCATCAGGGAAGTCCCCAAAGTAAGGTTTAAAATATACTTTTATTTTTTTTCGCTATAAAGTATAAGTTCCTTGAAGGTAGTGATCTTGTTTGATCATTCTATTCCCAGAGCAGGCTTCCCTCGTGGCTCAAACAGGAAAGAATCTTCCTGCAAATGCAGGAGACCCAGCATCTAAATGGATGCCTATCATATAGTAAATACTTAGAAGTTGTATTAAATGAATGAAGCAGTGAATAATTGAATGAATGAGCGAGCCTGGGTAGGGAGATCTGGTAAGAGGTCCTGCATTATCAGAGAACAGAATTAAAAACTCATAACTGTAACATAGAGGAAGGCATGGGAAAGGGAAAAGTTGAATTCTGTAAGTGGGTAAAAGTTAGTTGGGGAAATTGACCTAATTTATGACATCACTTATGATTATTCCTATGCCAGATTTGTAACAGTATAGGAAAAATCTAGAATGGTCTGTCTTTCTGTGTCACTGGTTTGGCCTACTCTGCCATTAAGGATGGACTTCTGGCAACCTTCTTCTGATTTCTTGAGTCCAACTACTTTACTATTACTAATAGGGCCATGGTGAGACATCTGACCCCAGAGGGCCCAATTAAATTCTTCCTCCAGGGTATATGGATGAAATAACTGGACTTCAACCCTATTGGATCCAATATTCACTTTTAATGGAAAATAATTTTTATAAAGCCTGCTTTAAAATTATCTCATAAAATACTTTGATAATACAGTATAACTTACTTGCAAATAATTTTTACAAAGCCCCCTCTAGAATTCTCTTACAAATGCTTTGATAGTATAACCTTCTTGTACATAATTTTGAAAATATCATGCCCTAATTGCAATATAAAGGAGAAATAAAAGGAAATGAGAGAGGAAAGCATAATCTGATGAAGTTCCATTATTTCAGAATATAAATGCTAGGATACAGTGAATACAAAAGCTATAATTTCAAATTGACAAGATGTTTATTCCACTCAAATTCCATGAGTGATTTTTCCTCATGATATTTTTTTCTTTAAAGTTGTAATCATCGCTCAGTAAATTCTGAACTAAGTAAAATACAGCACTCTTACCATGTACATAGATGTTGTATTCCTGGACAGTTCATTAGTTGTGTAAGAATTTATTAACTTTTATTTTAAAATGTTCAAAAATGTGTAAAATGGACTGGGATTCAAGGCCCAGTGGTGCTCAACTGTTCGACTCATTGCCAGGATTTAGCCTCACACCATCACCCCCCAACCCCCATGGCCAAATCACTGTGAAAGCCAAAAATGTCGATACAGTTCAAGTTTTTGTTCTAGGGGAAAGTATTGCCCCTGGTGAAATTTATTACTTTAGCTGATGATAAAGTAGACTTTTTTTTGTTTTGTTTTTAAGTGTTGCTAGAGTTTTAAATGGTTGGAAAGTAAGCTTCTAGTCGACTAAGTGCAGTGCACGGTGGTGGACTCTGCTGCTGAAAAAGAATGAAAAGCAACAGAGAAGAGAAAGAGTTCCATTCTTTCTGGAGTCCTATGATATTGCACTGAAATCAAATTTTGCTTTTTACTCCTCTTCCATCTCATACACAACATTAGGTTATTTTGATTTCTCTCTTTTTCAATTCAAATAACCTGTTTTAATATATCCCTTTCTTCTTAAATCCAGAGGAAGTTTGGGACTTCTACTTCTTGAAGCAAAGAAGAATATTTCAATGTATGACAGTTTACACAATTTTCTAAAAAGGGATATCCTGGTTGAGTCTTAATGGTCCAGAAACTGGAACTTTAGGACCTGACTTGTCTCTGATTGAAATCAGAATTGCCCGGGCTATTAGAGGTGAAGGTGAGGCAGGACCCATTGGGCAATGCACCGTGACTTTGATGTCTTCACACCCTTTCTTTTTAGTCCCCCTTCATCATTGCTGTAGATAACTGTTATTGAGACAACATATTTGCTGCTTTATCTATGGTTCTCACACTTTATGGAATAGGACCGCGTAACAAGAAGTTTGGAGAAAGACTTTATTTTTGTCAACATTGGTTTATTTAAAGAGAGCTATAAAAATGACATGAAATCCCAGTTCCACATACATTAACTTAAAAACTTCTGGTTTTAGTATATAGCTTAGACTATTTGAGAAAAGTGATTTTCTCCTTTTATTTCAACTGCTAAAAATGTTTGTAGGTGTGGATGTTTTCTATTTGTCCTTGAAATTATTTTAAGATTCATATTTGTCAGTTATAAGTTTATATTACACTTAGGTATATTTCAAAGGCATTGTTAAAACCATATATAGGTTATGTACTCATAAAAGTTATATTGAACAAAATGAATACATTTTACATTTTATATCTCTTTACAACTGCTGTCAAATTATTTTTACATTAAACTTTATCTCAAAGATTTAGAAAAGGGCATTACACATAGTAGGTGCTTAATAAGTATTTGTAAAATTAATTAACTTTAAATGAAAGTTGTTTTCTAGTATTAATCTTACTGCTTGTCCTCCAAATTCATTATGAGACACAAGTGCGTATGTGACTAGAAATGATCTATGTGCCCAGGACAGATTTCTCCTTAGTTGAAGCACCTGTTTCACTCAGTATTTATCTAGATGAGGTGGATAATGATGGTGGTAAATATGTCATCTACTCAGGCTCCCAAGACACTTGCACTGCTGTCATACAACTATTGGGATAAATGTGTCATACTTCATCCTGGAGGAATGTTCCCATGACCACTCACAGTCATAGAAAGAAAAACCACACCTTTCCCAAAGGACCATTCTGTTGAATCTGGCAGTCAATCTTGATCTATGAATAATAGGAAATAAATGCTTGTATATAGAAGGAGAACCTGAAGTAGGAGCTTTGCATCAGATGCATCAGAGTTTATAGATTATATTGACTCAGTAGTGTATTTTAACAGACAAATCAAGATTTTTAGTTTGCATTTTGCCCAAATCGCACACTTCCATGTTTATGTGAAATATATCAAAACAAAGCTGTTTTGGAGAAATACGAGAGAAAGTCAAAGAGAATAGTATCATGATAGTCACCCATGCATACCATCTCTGATAGAGTTCAGTCCGGGGAATGTTAAACTCTGAAAAGAAATGAATTTAAATAATGACAAATACATATAGTATGAAGACAGCCACCCACTTAGCCAAGTATCTTGTACAAAAAGTACTTAATGCATAATTATTGAGCAGAGCTTGATCATATCACAGAAGATCTTTGTTTTCCTAATCATAGAAAATTCCTAATCATGGAGTAAAATGAGTTGCAGGCTTCTCATCGAAGAAGAAAACTAATAGAACCTAATACTATTTTTTCAACTTTTTATTTTGTATATATAAGTATAGCTGATTAACAGTGTTGTGACAGTTCCAGGTGAACAGCGAAGGGCTGAGTCCTACGTATATACGTATCTATTCTTTCCTCAAACACCCGTCCCATTCAGGCTGCCGCATAACATTGAGCAGAGTTCCCTGTGCTATACGGTAGGTCCTTGTTGATTATCCACTTTAAATACACGTGTGTACATTCCAACCTCAAACTCCCTATCCCATCTCCTACTTACCCCCTTGGTAACCATAAGTTTGTTCTTTAAGTCTGTGAGTCTGTTTCTGTTTTATAAATGAGTTCATTTGTATCATTTCTTTTTAGATTCTGCATATAAGGGATATCATATGATGTTTCTCTCTCTCTGACTTACTTCACTCAGTAAGACAATCTCTAGGTCCATCCATGTTGATGCAAATGGCATGATTTATTCTTTTTAATGGATGAGTAATATTCTATTGTATATATGCACCGCATCTTCCTTGTCTGTTCCTCTGTCGATGGATATTTAGATTGAGAAGCCAGTTTTAGCACTCTCTCTTTGCTCCACTTTGGAGCCTGTAGACACAGATTCATTCCCAGCTCCATTTGTGAGCTCTATGAACCTGGCAAAGCTATTTATTAAAAACTCCATTAAATGTGATGCCCACAAATAGCAAAACTGGATTCGTAATTATACCTACTCGGTATAGGTTGTAAGAATATAATGAGATAGTTATGTGGGTAGAGTAATCAATGCCTGGCATTGAGCTATCTATCTATATCTCTATTATTATTTCATTATTATTTACATGACATTCATGAGAGTGAGCAAGCACAAGGGAAACATTATTGAGGTGTAAAAAAAAAAAATGAGTGTATTCACCTGTGAAGGATGGCGGTTTCACCCCGGATGGAAGCTGATGAGCAGGCTGCAGGGGACAATATTGCCAGCTGGCCATGTAAAAATCTAGCGTCGAATGAGACTTAAGTGTTGGTCTTTTCATGGCTGTATGGTAGAACTAAATGTAAGTGCTTGAGTTTAATAATATCAAAAGCTCTCCAAAGGTTCTTAACTGCCTAAAGGCAGCTTTTAATTTTAAACACTGAGAAAAGTCAATCAGCCTCCACCTAAAAATATGCATTGGAATGTGTTTTGCATGCATTAAAACCTAATTTCACATCTCACCAAGTTTAACTACTTTTTTGCTCAACTAGTCTCAGATACTGGCTATTTTATTTATTTATAATAGAGCACACAGCTTGTTTAAATGTACACAGGCCTGCATTAAATGGCTATTCTGCCTATTTGTATGCATGCTTTCAGCAACGTATTTCCCTGAGATATTTTAAAATCTAAAGGCTTTCCTCAGAAACTTAAGAAAAATTATATACCATCAATAAGTTCTCTCTCAACCCATTGGGGAAAACAAAATCTAATAGAATAGAAAAACAAAATTTTATTAAAATGCATTCATATTGCAGAATAAATGGTCTATATTTTACATAGAATTTATTGCATGTATGTTTACCAAAGTAAAATTAAAATGACACTTTTATTTGTTCTGGTATGCAGAGCACTTCAATATGCAGAGCCTTTGTTTTGTAAGCCTTATTGCTATCATCTTATTCTGCTTGAAGACTTTATACAGGAGAATTTCAATTTCTAATTTGTATAAGTAGGCAAGCTAGTCTATTTGTGTATGCTGATATTTCAAAACTGCTAAGTGGAAAAATAAATCCCTGCACACTTGGGGGAAAAAAGAGAGAAAGCATTGCTGATGATACTTTCTCCATGTTTTTCAGTGTGGAATTCAGGGCAAGATAGAACAAGGAACTTGTTTATAGCCCTGCCTAGGTTGGTGTACGGAGAAGGCAATGGCACCCCACTCCAGTACTCTTGCCTGGAAAATCCCATGTTTGGAGGAGCCTGGTAGGCTGCAGTCCATGGGGTCGCTAAGAGTCGGACACGACTGAGCGGCTTCACTTTCACGCATTGGAGAAGGAAATGGCAACCCACTCCAGTGTTCTTGCCTGGAGAATCCCAGGGACGGGGGAGCCTGGGGGGCTGCCGTCTATGGGGTCGTGCAGATTCGGACATGATTGAAGCGACTTAGCAGCAGCAGTAGCAGGTTGGTGTAATCTGTCATGACTCAGAGTCCAGTCTTCCAGTTCAAGCTGATACTAACACTGAAATTTCCAAGAAGTTAGTTCAGTGAGCTCAATTCTTATCCTACTTTGTGGGGTTAATATGAGTTGTTATGATAGTCACTTTTTGATCCTATCAATTTTGTAACATAAGCTTATAAGCAGGACATGATGGCCAGAAGGTAAAAAGAGATTCTATCAGTCTTCCCAAAAGATTGTCTTCAGTGTAATGGTAGAATCCTTTGCCCTTTGATCTTCCCTCCTGGCCAAATATCTTCCAACAACGTTCTTATAGCCTTGTATAAAAGGAAATAGTTCAAGAAAAGATAAATTCTGTTCTCTTCCAGTTCTAACATTCCGTTGGTAACTCTATTTCTACTATAGCTGCAATTGTTACAAGCATATTTTATCTTTTACTTCTTTAAAATACTTGACATTTAGAAGATACGATTCCAGGAATCTAAAGTAACAAGATATTTTCTATATTTTCTTAAACAGTGAGTTGATAGCAGTAGTGATATCCATGCAGTCTTTTTGACAGTGTTCTGGGAATTCTATGCAGTGATACAGAACTTGTACATGGTCTTTGATATGGTCAGCTTCCTTTAGAACAATTTTGGAATGCAATAGTACATGAGAACTTCTTTTTTCTTGAAACTGGATATGCCTTTTCCGTCAATCTTATCCCTAGGGAATGAATTACTGGCTCTGGGCAGATGTTACTAGTAATGGATAGCCAAGGAGATGTTCTGGGCACTGCTGGTCAGCCTCAGCTCCATTTTGTTCCTGAACAAGGGTGCATTTAAAACGCACTACTGAGGAGGGAAGGCTGAGACCAGAGGGAGCATGTGCTTTCAGTATTCAAGCATAATGAATGGAAAAGGGCATTCTTGAGAACACAAATGGATTAAGGTTTTCCTGCCTTCAGTTTAGTTCAGTCACTCAGTCATGTCCAATTCTTTGCGGCCCCATGGACTGCAGCATGCCAGGCTTCCCTGTCCATCACCAACTCCTGGAACTTGCTCAAACTCATGTCCATTGAGTCAGTGATGCCATCCAACCATCTCATGCTCTGTCGTCCCCTTCTCCTCCTGCCTTCAATCTTTCCCAGCATCAGGGTCTTTTCCTATGAGTCAGTTCTTTGCATCAGGTGGCCAGAGTATTGGAGTTTCAGCTTCTGTATCAGTCCTTCCAATGAATATTCATTTCCTGCCTTATCATCATCTTACTTTGTGCATAGACCTGCAACATATTTATTTATATATTTGGAAAAATGTGTTTAATCAGTTTCCCATCTATAAAAGTGCATACAGTCCTTTTAATGGGTGACTTTATTTCTATTCCAGAGCTCAACAGGACTGATCAGTTTGGAGGGATCGGACTGCTTTAATGAATGGTTTGGTTCAGTTTGTCTTGGTGATGAAGCTTTGTAATTTGGACCAAGAAAGGTTACATTTACTTCTGTGTTGAAAAAGACCCGTGGCAGCCTTCAGGACAGTCTCACATCCAGTTGACTCTATTCATTCTGAATAATCATTAAGTGGCTAAATACAACCATAAACATGTATAGACATCACTAGATAGATGGATGTGGTATTTAGCCACAAATCTGACTAAACTTCCCCTGAAGCAAGTAAAACAGTTCAGCAAAATTTCAGTTGTTTGTGTTATATTCAGATAATGATTTTTACTGAAACTTTAAATAAGTTTCTTCTTGTGGATACCAAATGAGATGACTTTCAGGAAAAGTACTGTATAGGCAGTCTACATAGAATTACTTTTATACAGTAGAAAGCTTTATTCAAATGCAAAATACCCACCTATTAATCTCTTAAAGAACAAGGATTTTCTTAATTGTAATTCTGATGTGTCTAGTTTAATGCCACAGGATGCTCCAGTCTACTTCAGTCAATTAGAGATTTATAAACTAATTTCTTACCGTGTTTTACATATTCAGTAATCTACATTGTCATTATTTAAAGATGAAAAGAGGGAGTTGTTTCAAGATTAAATGTTAAAAAATGCAAACTAACATGCTCATTTAATTAAGGAAGCATGCAGATGAGTGTGTGGGAAGAATATCGACCTTACCATTGTGTTTTACGGATTGTATCCACCACAAGTTTTCATCATAGTCTCATTATCTGAAACTTCTCGTTTCTTTCTAATTGAAAGAACACCTGCTCTTCATTTCTTATTGAGTTTGCTGTTTTCATTTGCTCTTAGGAACATCTCTAAAGACCAGTTGCCAAATTATATCCTTAAACTTGCTTCTTCAGCAGTTTGATGGGCAATTACCTTGGAAAGGAGACGTTAAGTCAAAGTGATCAAAATCCATGTCTGAGGTTTCTTATATATGACCTCTATAAAGTCTATGCTTCTTTTTTGGAAGATAAATTATAATATACGCTCCTCCACAGTTCAGGAAACTGGCCTGAGACTACATAAGAAGGCATTTACTTCTAGCATGGCAAAATTATCTGACAAGACCCAAGAAACAATTAGAAACTGTACTGAAGTTTTAGATTTCAAGTCTAATTTTGATTAGCTGGTATACTGGATATTATATAATTGATTATATTCACAGGCACATCAAAGTTGGACAAGTCAAAATTACAACAATCAAATGAACCTCATTGAATGTTAATTTTTAAAACATAAAAGAAGCAGTGTTGAGATTTTAGATTTTCCTACAAAGTAAGATAGATGTTTTAAATAGTAAATATCTTTGCTAAAATGTTTGCTTTTAGACTATTATTTTGTGTATTCCTTGATACAAACAAAAATATATAAAATTTTCTTTGATATATTTTTATTTGATAATATTTTATAGTTCCAAAAAAAGAAAATAGTTTTACATTATGGATCATTCATAATATAATAGCTGCTTTTCAGCATTGCTTTTGGTGTGCCTGACTTTTTTTTTTTTTTGGCCTAGCTTTTTTTATATATAAAAACACCTTTGTTTTAGATAGTTGAGCATCAGTTAACAATTTCTATATTAGAATAAAAATTATGGAAGGCTAAAGAATATTAAAAACTTCTATTACTCAATTAAACAGGGGCACATTTTAAAAATAGTAGTAACTTAAGCCAATTAAAACCTGTATTCCTAAAGTCACAGAGTACAGCTGAATAACAGCAAAAATATATTATCTCATGATGTTAATAACCCTTCATAGCTACAAAGCTTAAAATTGCTCATTTTCTTTTTTCTTTTCCAGAGAAATTTTGTTGGGAAGGGCAGAAAACATTCTCCTTTTTTTTTTTTTAGGAATATTTGAGTAATTACAAATTTTGAGTTTACCGCTTTTTCAAGACGTAAAGCATCTTGTAGAGCAAGAAGTCCTTGGGTTTCATGTCATCTTGTTCTTTTGCTACAGGAATCCTCTGAAAATTATTTATCAAATGTACAGAGATTTTTGTATATCAATGAAATTTATGAATCTATGTAGGAAAAGCACATTTAGGATTTGGAACTTGTTTCATATATAGACTGATACTACTTCATAAATGGAAAGATACTGGAGAGAATTTTAACTAATATTTTCCATGATTATTATTAATACTAATAAGTCTATATTAGAACTTTTTTTTCATGAATATAATGCTTTTTTCTTTGGCTCTTCAAATGTAGTAACGTTGACTTTTTTTCTGCAATAAATGTATGTATATTTTTATATGATTTCCCAAAAGAAAAAAAGAAGTGTATATTTTACTTAGTGTATATTTTACTTCTGTATGATGTAACATTTAAAAAGACATTTCAATGTACTTAGGGGTAGAGTCACTCTCCTTGCAATTATGTGGTTAAGATTTTATTTCCCTTAAACTAATTTCCTTTAAACTTTATATGGGCTTATCTCCAATTAAAGGGGATTATTTTTAAATGCATTTACTGTAACTTATGCTTACTTGATTGAAAATATTTTCAGACTTCTTTATGTGACTCCTCAGTATTGGATAGAAAGACACTAAATTCTTTTGTGCATTTCGGTTGTAAATCTTACTGAATTGGGTTTACTAGAATTATGATTTTTATTATGTCGAGCACAAACATGTAGAAGCAAATTTCTAATCTAGGGTTCTAAGTTTTTTCACTCCAATGACTCTGTGGTCAGCTATAATCTGTTGCTCCAAAGAGAGAAGCTATATTTTAGATAATGGAATTAAAGTCATTTTAGCAAATTATAGTATTTCCCCCATTCCAATTATAGCAAGTCCTTAGTCCCCTGGGGAAATCTAAAGTCACTTTTAACATATTTGTAGATTTACAATCTGAGAAATTTATAACTATGTTGTCTAAGATTGACAGTTTTGTTCTCTTTGTGGGTCCTTGGATTCTTAGGAAAATCTGTGTATTTAAATGCATTAAAAAATGATGTATTTTTTGAGCTTCAGTCAACGCTCTCAATTAACCCACACGATGTAATGAAATGGTAAAAGCTAGGCAGTCACATTTAAGAAGAGACCATCAGTGAAATTTCTCCCTAAATTTAATAAAAACAACAACATTATTCTGATGCTAAATTATTCTGTAAAGACTCTTTGAAAGAGATAGGGTAAGAATTCTGAGCTTAATTACTAGAATCTTTTTTATACTGGCTTAATTACAAAATAATGATGATTAGATAGAGTTAATCCATTAAGATGTAGCTTCAAAAGAGTTTTCCTTAGGTATAGTTTTGTATAATATACTTCTCTTTTTGAAATAAGCTAGCTACTGTTGATGTCAGGATAGAGAAGCTTAATTATTATAAGAACAACTCCAATTAAGAGCAGTGGATCTTAAGAGACTTAAGCAGCCCCTTGAGAACAGAAAACTTGGAACCATTCTTGAATATATTATTGTCTGCGTGTGTGCTATTGCGTCCAACTCTTTGCCACCCCATGGACTGTAGCTCACCAGACTCCTCTGTCTATGGAATTTTCCAGGCAAGAATACTGGAGTGGGTTGCCGTTTCCTTCTCCACAGGATCTTTCCAACCCTGGGATCACACCTGTGTTTTCTGCATTGACAGGAAGATTCTTTACCACTGAACCACCTGGGAAGCCCATATTATTATTTTGCTGCCGGTAAAGTCATTTTTTAAATGACTTTATGACATCTTAATGACCCAGATAACCACAATGGGGTGATCACTCACCTACAGCCAGACATCCTGGAGAGCAAAGTTAAATGGGCCTTAGAAAGCATCACTATGAACAAAGCTAGTGGAGGTGATGGAATTCCACCTGAGCTATTTCAAATCCTAAAAGATGATGCTATGAAAGTGCTGCACTCAACATGCCAGCAAATTTGGAAAACTCAGCAGTGGCCACAGGACTGGAAAAGGTCAGTTTTCATTCTGATCCCAAAGAAAGTCAAGGCCAAAGAATGTTCAAACTACCGCATAATTGCATTCACCTGCTAGCAAGGTAATGCTCAAAATTCTCCAAGCCAGGCTTCAACACTACATGAACTGAGAACTTCCAGATGTTCAAGCTGGATTTAGAAAAGGCAGAGGAACCAGAGATCAAATTACCAACATCTGTTGGATAGTCAAAAAAAGCAAGAGAGTTCCAGAAAAATGTCTACTTCTCCTTTATTGATTATACCAAAGTCTTTGACTATGTGGAACACAACAAAATGTGGAAAATTTTTCAAGAGATGGGAATACCAGACTACCATACCTACCTCCCGAGAAATCTGTATGCAGGTCAAAAAGCAAGGGTTAGAACTGGAAATGGAACAACGGACTGGTTCCAAATTGGGAAAGGAGTATGTCAGGCTGTATATTGTCACCCTGTTTATATAACTTATATGCAGACTACATCATGTGAAATGCTGGGCTGGATGAAGCACAAGCTGGAATCAAGATTGCTGGGAGAAATATCAATAACCTCAGATATGCAGATGACCCCACCCTTATGGAAGAAAGTGAAGAGGAACTAAAGAGCCTCTTGATGACGGTGGAAGAGGAGAGTGAAAAAGCGGGCTTAAAACTGAACAGTCAAAACACTAAGATC